>NC_074717.1:27965200-28265200 GCF_947242115.1 Biomphalaria glabrata
TACCAGTCAAGTTTTAAGATCTCACGGGGCAAGGTAGCACAGAGCTAGAGGGAAGAGAAAGGTGGATGGGAGGAAAGGAAATTAGAAGGGGAGGGTTACGGAAAGGGGGGGGGGGAGACGGAGATAGTTTAAGATCAGTTTTGCCTACGGCACTGAAGCGCCGAGGTTTGTTTTTTTAAATGTCTTCTGAATACTCAAGGAGAAGAAGCAGAAAAGGTCAAGAAAGTTTTTAGACAGGCTAGGACAAAGATGACAGGACATAGACACACACACACATAAAAAAGGAGGGGGTACTGACATGAGTTATATTGCAGGGAGGGGGTGAGTTTGAAGTTCAATATTTCCATTTCGATCACACACTATTTTCTTAGCAATAAAATAATTTACATATGAAGGTATAACTAGCTTGGGAGTAGGTACAATGCTAGGAATACGAGTGGGTGGGGATGTAGGGGGGGGGGAGGAGGGTGAACCCAACGAGAGGTATGTAATTAAGTTCGGAGATGCAGGATTTCAGTGTCTGCTGTCAGCCAGAGGACATCTATTAATGTATAGCCTAGGTTTCCGTTGAATATGTAGATCTACATATGTGTGTGTAGACTTCCCAGACCAGAATGTTGTGCCAGAGGCCATATTAAAATAAAAAAATAAAAGATGACTTCACGATAAGAGGGCCATTAAGTGAAGGGGAGGCACAAAAGAGAGTTGAACAACAAAAAAAAAGTGATTAAGGAAATAGTGCTGCAGATAATACAGTGGAGGAAGGGACAATTCTACGGAATGGGGGGGGGGATGATTGTATCTTGTATATGAATTAAAGCTACAAGTAATGAGTTAAAGCTACAAGTAATGAGTTAAACCTACAAGTAATGAGTTGAACCTACAAATAATGAGTTAAACCTTCAATGAGTTAAACCTACAAGTAATGAGTTAAACCTACAAGTAATAAATAGATCAAAACGAAGACAAGAGTCTGAAGACAATAAAATGTTTCTTGAAACTGGAAACGAATGACGTGAGTCTACATCAAGACGTGCACATCTACAGTGAACTGTTTAGACATTAGTACTACTGACCAGAACTAAAGTTACTTACTAGATCTAACAGTTAGTCTAGAAGTATCAGATTTACAACTTCTCAAAAGGATCAGACTTAACAAAAGCAGACTAACATAAGGTTGATAAGACAAATAAAAAGGTAAGTAGGCCTATTGATTCAATGAATGTTGACATAGATAGATAGATAGATAGACAGATAGATAGATAGATAGATAGATAGATAGATAGATAGATAGATAGATAGATAGACAGATAGATAGATAGATAGATAGATAGATAGATAGATAGATAGATAGATAGATAGATAGATAGATAGATAGATAGATAGATAGATAGACAGACAGACAGACAGACAGACAGATAGATAGATAGATAGATAAATAGATAGATAGATAGATAGATAGATAGATAGATAGATAGATAGATAGATAGATAGATAGATAGATAGATAGATAGATAGATCTGTATCTGTGGTCTGAAAACCGTAGTTAATAAACCTTGTGATACCACATCAAAGTGATATGAAAGTAATGTACCACCAAAAGTCTTAAGGCCACTCCGAGTTAGATCGATGGGATAGATCTACAACAGCTGGAGAGTACGCGGGAAAGGTTGATGGAAGGAGACTCGATCCGATGACGAAAGATCTATGAGGGAGAGAGGCCTGGAGCAGACCAGACTACAGCTAGTGATAGACATCAGACATCAATTAGGAGTAACACAGTACTTAACATCAGACATCAATTAGGAGTAACACAGTACTTAACATCAGACATCAATTAGGAGTAACACAGTACTTAACATCAGACATCAATTAGGAGTAACACAGTACTTAACATCAGACATCAATTAGGAGTAACACAGTACTTAACATCAGACATCAATTAGGAGTAACACAGTACTTAACATCAGACATCAATTAGGAGTAACACAGTACTTAACATCAGACATCAATTAGGAGTAACACAGTACTTAACATCAGACATCAATTAGGAGTAACACAGTACTTAACATCAGACATCAATTAGGAGTAACACAGTACTTAACATCAGACATCAATTAGGAGTAACACAGTACTTAACATCAGACATCAATTAGGAGTAACACAGTACTTAACATCAGACATCAATTAGGAGTAACACAGTACTTAACATCAGACATCAATTAGGAGTAACACAGTACTTAACATCAGACATCAATTAGGAGTAACACAGTACTTAACATCAGACATCAATTAGGAGTAACACAGTACTTAACATCAGACATCAATTAGGAGTAACACAGTACTTAACATCAGACATCAATTAGGAGTAACACAGTACTTAACATCAGACATCAATTAGGAGTAACACAGTACTTAACATCAGACATCAATTAGGAGTAACACAGTACTTAACATCAGACATCAATTAGGAGTAACACAGTACTTAACATCAGACATCAATTAGGAGTAACACAGTACTTAACATCAGACATCAATTAGGAGTAACACAGTACTTAACATCAGACATCAATTAGGAGTAACACAGTACTTAACATCAGACATCAATTAGGAGTAACACAGTACTTAACATCAGACATCAATTAGGAGTAACACAGTACTTAACATCAGACATCAATTAGGAGTAACACAGTACTTAACATCAGACATCAATTAGGAGTAACACAGTACTTAACATCAGACATCAATTAGGAGTAACACAGTACTTAACATCAGACATCAATTAGGAGTAACACAGTACTTAACATCAGACATCAATTAGGAGTAACACAGTACTTAACATCAGACATCAATTAGGAGTAACACAGTACTTAACATCAGACATCAATTAGGAGTAACACAGTACTTAACATCAAGAGAAGCAAAGTATAAAGACGCTGTGCAGTCTTGTATCTTTAATAAAAGAACAAGACAGCAGAAGTACAAGGTCTTTAAATAGCTAGGTCTCAGAAGTACAAGGTCTCAGAAGTACAATATCTTTAAATATCTAGCTATCAGAAGTAGAAGGTCTTTAAATAGCTAGGTCTCAGAAGTACAAGGTCTCAGAAGTACAATATCTTTAAATATCTAGCTATCAGAAGTAGAAGGTCTTTAAATAGCTAGGTCTCAGAAGTACAAGGTCTCAGAAGTACAATATCTTTAAATATCTAGCTATCAGAAGTAGAAGGTCTTTAAATAGCTAGGTCTCAGAAGTACAAGGTCTCAGAAGTACAATATCTTTAAATATCTAGGTATCAGAAGTAGAAGGTCTTTAAATAGCTAGGTCTCAGAAGTACAAGGTCTCAGAAGTACAATATCTTTAAATATCTAGCTATCAGAAGTAGAAGGTCTTTAAATAGCTAGGTCTCAGAAGTACAAGGTCTCAGAAGTACAATATCTTTAAATATCTAGGTATCAGAAGTAGAAGGTCTTTAAATAGCTAGGTCTCGTCTTTTATAAATAGGTCTTAGATGTACAAGGTTTATAAATAACTAGACTCGTGGACAAAATATTTTTAAAAGACTTAGTGGTGAGCTAGCATTGCTTTCTCAACGTCGCGAGTTTAAAGCCTAGAGGAAACATGTTTGTTGTACTTATAGCTAGACGATGCCTGTGTCAACAATTAGATGAGTTAAAATCAAAATGTATCATCCAATACTTATGTTTTTATAGCCTATACACTTCTATGTGTAGCAGGGACAGTCACCATGGTGTTTTACTTAAATAGTCAATCAGTCTAAAGTGTGGAGACCTCAAACAAGGTTTTTTATTTTGTTTTCCAAGTCTGCTAACAAATAACTTAAAGGAACATCGCAGATCAATTGCAATTTTAAAACAAATAATAATGATAACGGTATGATTCACAGATTGGGAAATCACTGGACTAGAACAAACACAAGAACATTCGATCTAGGGCTCACAAACATTTGGTGTCGCCTACCCCGCCCCCCCCCCTCCCTTTTTTTTTTTTTACAAAATACTAGAGCCACCACAAAAAAAAAAAACATTCCTTGATGGAGAGAGAGAGAGAGAGAGTGAGAGAGATGAAGAGAGAGAGAGAGAGACGGAGAGAGAGAGGCAGAGAGAGAGAAACACAGATAGGCGGATAGAGAGTAGAGGAAGACAGAGACCGAAAGAGAGACAGAGAAATGAAAAGAGAGAGAGACAGGGAGAAATAGAGAGACAGAAACGGGGGGGGGGGGGAATGAAAAGAGAGGAGAGACAGCGATTTAGAATGAGAGAGACAGATGGGAAGAGAGACAGCGAAAGAGACGTAGAGATGACGATGGAGAGAGAGAGGGGGGGGGGAAAGAAGCTGGTGAGGAATGTCCATCCCACAACTAGTTCTAAATTCCCGTTGATGAAGCGATTAACATTTTCTTTCCAAATGTTTTCAGCTCATAATGCATCTAGGACAATGACCAAGTCTTAAAGAGAGATCAACATATTTCCTCATGGTGAGCCAGATAAATGGTCATCTCTAGGGCGAGCTAACTAAAACACAAGATTATTTTTTTTAACAAAAGGCTCGAAGCAAAAGAGCGCAAGAAAATCAAGGGAGGTAAAGCTTGACAGAGTTGGACTTGGTCACGATCGCTTAGGTCTTCTCGAGCGAAAGCCTTTCAGTTTCCTTATTGTCTCATACTACTCTAGGTAGGTATTGTGAGGAGTCAAGCAGAGAAAGACGGTGTGTTTGTGTGTACATTGGTAGAGCAGGGGAGAAACAATTTAAAAAAAAAAAGGGGGGGGGGGGTAAAAAATGTTAAGCAAAGAAGCAGATAAATTTCCACAGAAATAGTTAGCCGGATCAGGGTTTCGGCAAGACCCAAGACATCATGTTGAAAAGGACAAGTCACAGTGAATCATAGAACGGTTATGTCGTGAAAGTTGTTTTTAGCTGAGAGAGAAGGTTTGGAAGTTGTATGACCAGTAGTCATATGTTCCACACGTGACCCTGAGGCACTGTTCGTTAAGTGGGCAAGGGAAGACTGTCTCTGAAAGGATGGAGTTAGGCGGAGCAGGGGGGGGGGGGGGCTGGTAGAACAAAGTCTGGTTATGGGGTATTTAAGAACTCAGGAGAGGAAAGAGAGATGGAGAGTATGTACTTAGCTCACGTTGTTAAGTACAATACTGTAACTGCTCTTGAACCACAGGAAGCTTCGCAGTATCTCCCCCCCCCCCCACTTTTCCAAACACACACACACACACCATAGGAAGACTGCTAAGCATCCAACTACAACAAGACTTTTTGTTACAAGATTCAAACACTTTCAAGACTTGTGAGTGTCAGTGACACAGCACAGTCTAATATTTGTGTCATGTGCTTTAGTCTTGTATGAGTCAAGGGTGGGTATCAACAACACACACAACTAAGGGGAGCGCATTTGGCAACCCCTATAGAAGGACTCCATCTCAGTCAGAGCAGGCCACGTTTCAGTTTCACACTATCAAGTCAAATCTGCTGAAGTACGAGAGAGTTTCGTTCGGTTTAGTTCCTTGAACCCTTAATCTTTTAAAACTCGATATATTAAAAATGCTTTGTAAAATTTACATATTCTTCGATTGAAGCCAGAAATAACGGCTCTTAATCGTGTAATGAGTAAAGTTACATGCATAGTTATAGAGTGGCATTACCTTTAATCAGCATATACAATACTATAGATATTCAGTCGCCATTCTGATGTTAGAAAACTGTATATTTTAATAGCCAACGAAGGTATGTAATAATTCTTTGGTTTTACAGTCGTTTATACAAGATAGTGCTGGTAATGTCCAAATCAAACAACTCCTAAAATGTACTGCCATAAACAGAGACTTGAGTTTAAGTTCAGGTCCTGGTCTTTAAGGTAGCTACGCATTTCAATTGAGTTCACAAACAATTTTAAGACCACAATGAAAGTAAGGATCAGTCATGAAACGGAAGTCTTGAAATGGTTGCCACAAATAAGCGTTAGTTATACGCTGCTAACAAAATGTATAGATTTCGTGATGACAAATACAAATAAAAGAGTTTTAATTACCCTAGAGTGTTTGCTCCATACGGATGGCAGTCAGTCAAGAGAAGAAAACACAAGAGTTTTGGTAGAATAGCCAAGTCAGAAGCGATTCCTGTTTTGAAAGACTAATGTCTGGGAAGGCCTAATCACCTATTGAGCTGTTTGGGGTACAATGTACTGCTTGTCTTGAATAGGAAGGCAGGTCACGGGGAGGTGGGGGTGACGGTCGTCTACGTCACATTGTCCAGCTTGCCAATGCTTAAGCAGAAGCGATTCTCACTGAAACACACACACACACAGACACACAAACACAGTCGTAGTTCTTACCTCAGCTATCAATGCCCAGGTTTTCATGTCCTCGGGCCAGCTTGGGACCATTGACCCGTGTCGGTGATACGCAACTGGTGCTAAGACAGAAGCGTGGGACAAGGCAAACACAAGGCAAGATAATCCGAGGGAGCTACCAACTTTTCTAAGGAGATTTGTTTTCCCCTCAGTGCGCCGGACATAGGTCACCTCGACTAGCACCGGGCTAGATAAGATTCCCACCTCCCCCCGCCTTTTCAAATCTTCAGGCGAAGCAGTGTCATCAATGTGTCGAGCCCAGCGCATTATTATCTATCTCCACCATTCTCACAACAAAAAAAAAAGTGCCCCAAGGGCCCAAGTCTAAAGTCTACCGATAAAGAGATATCGCGGTGTTTCCTAAGACCAAACTCATACATGAACAAGTTAAGTTCGTTCAACTTGAGAACTCGCCAAGACGGCAATTGTTGTGCAATGACCAAAATATACACGTTACCTGTAGACGCTAAACGTATGTATGTTTAATGCGTACGTTTGAGTGCCACTGCTTTTCACAAAGAAAAAACAATTTGACCCCCCCCCCCCAATCCAAATGAATCTGGAACGAAAGGCCAGTTTTGCTGTTGTCACGAAACTTCAAGACATCTGGTTTGACACTTCGTTGTTTATTATTGTTGTTATTTTTTACCATTTACTAGACACTCAATTTTATGCGTTTTCTTGACCTATTTTTGAGCTTTTCATATTAGGCAATAAAACAAAAATAGGCACTACTACTTGAGACATAAACAGACCTCCAGAAGTAATAGTCAGTCGGAGCTACTGTTTTAAGTCAATTTCAACTATAGTTTTAATTACATCTTTTTTTGTGTGTCTAATCAGTAGCTTAGAGTCTACAAAGAAGAAGACAAAGTAATATAGCAACCATAACATTTGATAAAATACTAAACATTAATGAACAATGTACCAAAAATAAATGGTAAATGATTTAAATACAAATCCCGAGACTCTTCTTAATATGAGCACAATGGGACAATGCACTAGTGTAGAAGAAAGCTTATTCTAATCGAATGTCCAAGACCTACGGGGCCATCTCTCTAAGGGCGCCGCTGCGAAAGGTCAAGGTGTGTTTTCTTGTTGAAGGACTGCAGTGTAACATATGAGGTATAAAGAGAGAGAGAATGGGGGGGGGGGTTTCCACGTGTGAGTGCAAGTCTTGTTTACACCACTAGGCTTTAAATAAAGATGTTTACAGTAAATGTTTAGATTAGAAATATTTACATAAATGCACAAATCATTCGCATGTAGTGGGAGGTAAAGAGTATTGAAAGTCGCGTGGCTGGTAAGAGTTATTTCACATGACATCACCAACTCTATGGTGACTACTCAGACACCCCCTCCCCCTAGGCCCTTTCTCTCTCCACCACTTAGACTGAATACATTGATCAAATGATGATGAAAATCTGAACGAAGCTATAATTAAACAAATTAATCACATGCGCTATCTGCAGATTGAAGAACAAAGGAACGCACAGTGGCAGTGGAATGTTGACATGGGCTGCCAACTGTGCCTTTTTTCCCTCTCTCTATTTTAGCCACATTCTTTGCTCTTCACTGAGACAAGCCTAAAATACTTTACAATTACATGAACATTTCAGAAGACAAAGCTCTTTACTTATTGTTGGTAATGACTGGGGTCAGTATTTGATGTCGTGATGTCGTAGTCTCAATATTGAAGGATGTCAAAGACTGTGGCACAAATTGGATGAGGTAGAAAAGCGGTTGGTTAAAATTGTCACCAGGATGTTGGAAAGGAAAAGGAGGGGGTGGGGGTGCCACTTCAACAACATCTTCATCCCGTGACTAACAAACAGCTCAGGCCTGAGTGGTGACTGCTAGAACACAACAATGGATGGAATTGAAGCTGAACACGAAACTGTTTTATCCTGAGTGTGTGTGTGTGTGTGTTTAATGCCTCGTGCAAAGCATCATGGGGTTGATCAAACTAGAACATGGTCATCAAAACCTAGTTCAGTATATTTCTGAAAAGACATCAAGAAATAAGATGGACAAGACATCAAGAAATAAGATGGACAAGACATCAAGAAATAAGATGGACAAGACATCAAGAAATAAGATGGACAAGACATCAAGAAATAAGATGGACAAGACATCAAGAAATAAGATGGACAAGACATCAAGAAATAAGATGGACAAGACATCAAGAAATAAGATGGACAAGACATCAAGAAATAAGATGGACAAGACATCAAGAAATAAGATGGACAAGACATCAAGAAATAAGATGGACAAGACATCAAGAAATAAGATGGACAAGACATCAAGAAATAAGATGGACAAGACATCAAGAAATAAGATGGACAAGACATCAAGAAATAAGATGGACAAGACATCAATAAAAAGATGGACAAGACATCAAGAAATAAGATGGACAAGACATCAAGAAATAAGATGGACAAGACATCAAGAAATAAGATGGACAAGACATCAAGAAATAAGATGGACAAGACATCAAGAAATATGATGGACAAGACATCAAGAAATAAGATGGACAAGACATCAATAAATAAGATGGACAAGACATCAAGAAATATGATGGACAAGACATCAAGAAATAAGATGGACAAGACATCAAGAAAAAAGATAAAAAAGAAATAAGAACAAGAAAGATAATTCAAAACATGAATTAAATTGTTTCGTTTAAACATATATTATGGACAGACAGACAGATGAATGGCGTACGTTATAAGTAAGATTAAGTAAGGTGGGTTTTTTTCTAGATGTCCAAAGGAAACAGAATTAACAAGACTCGTGGTCTATGGTTAGCTAGGACATTAATTTTCCTGCTTGTGATCTACCGCCTTACAATTTGTCATCAAGTATCATTCGAACTGGGTTGAGTAGACATTGGTAACTCACATGAAATTCGATCTAATAACTTTCAGTTCGTGGTTCGTGATGTACCAGTAGTCTTTTTTTTTTTACTGAGCCATTAAAGTCGAGAAAGAACGTCACAGTCCTAGCCTGGAGTGGACGTCACAGTCCTAGCCTGGAGTGGACGTCACAGTCCTAACCTGGAGTGGACGTCACAGTCCTAGCCTGGAGCGGACGTCATAGTCCTAGCCTGGAGTGGACGTCATAGTCCTAGCCTGGAGTGGACGTCAGTCTTAACCTGGAGCGGACGTCATAGTCCTAGCCTGGAGAAGACGTCACAGTCCTAGCCTGGAGTGGACGTCACAGTCCTAACCTGGAGTGGACGTCACAGTCCTAACTTGGAGTGGACGTCACAGTCCGGAGTGGAAGAGGCTAGAAAGGAACTGCTCATCTACAATAGACCTAAGTAGTACGATCAAATGGGAACTATTGAAGTGAACTATTGAAGTAAACAGACCTAAATCTATTTGTCCTCTAGAAACAGGTTGCCGTAGTGTTAGTGTACCATGTAAACGTAAAGAGGATTTTGTTCTACCACAGATGAGATTTAAACGAGTTCCATTGGCAGTATAGAAATGTAGGTCTATACTCTTGATCTATATGCTAAATGGAAAACAGGAGGAAAAAAAAGGGGGGGGGGTATACTAACAACTAACTTTACATTGTTTGGACCTGGAACTGAACTGAGAAGACAGAATCACACACATACACACCTGTTGCGCGATTTAATTACCGTTAAAAAGAGTATCACCTATACACACTCTTTAGTTCGCCTGTAATGATAGAGAGGCATAGATCAAGAACTAACAGCCGTGAACACGTTCAAGCGAACAATGAAAGAGAAAACAACACATCAACTTACCATTTCCAGTGAAGTCTGTGCAGGACACGAAATAACCCTCAGAATTGACTGTCAGAAAGACGTTGTGGCTTGACGTTGTCAAAGTGCTAGACACATCCCCCCTTAGTACCGGTACTCCTGCCAATCTGAAGCGTGGACACGCTGAAACTCTGATGACTCGATATCACGACCGGGCTGCGCCAAAGTCCACGCTAAGGAGATACGCCACTGTCTCTGCATGCTTTCCGTGGTGTGTCCGCTGGTCCCAGACTAGAACTCAACTCATAGTGTAGTGTCCTTTTAGGTGACAGAAAGGGAGAGAACAAAACAAGTGGAAGGGGCAGGTATGAAAGGAACAATAGAGTTGAACACGGAAACACGGCTCTGGGTTTGAATGGTTTGTTCCACAGACCCACTCAGACACACTATTTTGGATGAGGCTAGAACGGTTGGATAGAACAGGAACGACAACTGGGTCTGGCAAGGAGAACGCAACTCGTCCGCGGAGTTTTCCGTCTTCTTCCACCAGTAGAACGCGAGCTGGTTTCTGTGCCGCCTGCTGGGCAACCCTCCCGCCCCCTCCTGCCGAGTGTGAGTGAAGTGAAGAGTGAGTCGAAAGATCCAGTCGTTCAGCGTCAGCGGGGGACCCTAGGCCAGAAAAGAGAGCTATGAAAAGGGGGCGGGAGTAGCAGCGCTCTTCGTGGTGGCAGGGTCGAGCTCAAGGGGAGACGTGAGGGTGGTGGGCGACTCCGATTGGCAGGTGGTAGAGAGGCGGGCGTTTGGTCGGTATACACACTGTTCTAGGATCGAAACCAAATATTACAGGTGTGTGTACTTGATAGCAAACAATTTAGTGTTAAAGAGACTTGGTGCTCCAAATGTTGTTGCTTGGAGACATAATTTATCCCCCCCCCTTTTTTTTCCATATAAAAAAAAAGACAAACTCGTAATGCAAGACCAACACTTTTAAGTGCCAGTTCGAGAGCTAAAAACAAAACATGAACACACACACACACACACACAGTATTCTTCTGGATTGTTTTTTTGTTTTTTTTGTCCTATTTATATATCTACTATAGCGATTCCTAAAGGAGTATCGTATTGCTTGGGGATATTGAGTCAAATGGAAATAATTTAGTCCACCTCAGGTATAAGATGCTAACACAAAGGTAAACTTGTGGAGGTTCTTGTTCCTAACCCAAAACAATACAATACCTTATAATACTGCATTACAGGACCTTATAATACTACAATACAGGGCCTTATAATACTGCATTACAGGACCTTATAATACAACATTACAGGACTTTATAATATTGCAATACAGGACCTTATAATAATACAATACATGACCTTATATTACTACATCACAGGACCTTATAACAATACATTACAGGACCGTATAATAATATTACAGAATCTTGTGAAACTATTAGTTAGTAAGGGAAGTGAAATTAATATCAGCGCTACTGAAGGTGACGAACACAACAATGTTGGATCACAAACCTAACACTGGTTTGGTCTTTTCAGTCTGTAACATCGAGCATACAAACAATCTTACACACAGAGAAGAGTCACAAACAAACAAAAACTTTCTATGTACTTCAAATATATCTTTGCCATGGCAGCAAACACTTTCTAGCTATGTCTATTGCTTACAACTTTGTGAGCTTACATCAAGTATAGTGTGAATGAAAGGTAATGAGCAGTGATTGAGAGTTAAGTTCTTCTTGGTCCTCAAGACGTTATCTAATCGCCACCAACATTCTTGATCCCCATCGGGCCCCAAACCGAAGAGAGAAGTATGACACTACCTGAGCCACTACCAAGAAGTCCAAGACTCCAGTTGGTCAGTGGTGACATTACCAAGAAGTCCAAGACTCCAGTTGGTCAGTGGTGACATTACCAAGAAGTCCAAGACTCCAGTTGGTCAGTGGTGACATTACCAAGAAGTCCAAGACTCCAGTTGGTCAGTGGTGACATTACCAAGAAGTCCAAGACTCCAGTTGGTCAGTGGTGACATTACCAAGAAGTCCAAGACTCCAGTTGGTCAGTGGTGACATTACCAAGAAGTCCAAGACTCCAGTTGGTCAGTGGTGACATTACCAAGAAGTCCAAGACTCCAGTTGGTCAGTGGTGACATTACCAAGAAGTCCAAGACTCCAGTTGGTCAGTGGTGACATTACCAAGAAGTCCAAGACTCCAGTTGGTCAGTGGTGACATTACCAAGAAGTCCAAGACTCCAGTTGGTCAGTGGTGACATTACCAAGAAGTCCAAGACTCCAGTTGGTCAGTGGTGACATTTAACCCCCTCCGGCCCATTTGGCTGACAACCGTTATCGTAAATCCCATGAAACATTAAATTTGCCCTTTTTCTAGCGTCTCGAAATGGTTTTGTTCCTCAAGTGTAGCGTTCCACGCCCCACCCCGCTACAACACTCTATATTTCGTATTACACATATAGCATTAACACACTGTGTTGTTGTGTATTACACATATAGCAATAACACACTCGATTATGTATTACACAGGTTGTAGGCAGCTTCAAGAGCGTATCATAAGTTGTAAACACGCACTGATGCAAAATTTTAACTTAGATCTCTACTTCCAGACCCAAGGGCGGTGCGCCTATGAGAGAAATCCCACAGCTTGTGCATTTTGTTTTCCCTTTGTGCATTTAGTTGTCACATGACACGACATGATACGACCATTTACCAATGTGACACCAAACTATTTCTGGGATTTATTGTGTTACTTTCACTGGCAATCAGGAACCAAACTAGGACAACAGAGGGCGCTATTGTAGTGTAACAATCAGATCGGTCAGGAAGAGTAGTGTAAGCAATGCACATGTAGACAATGGCAAGGAAGTAGATGTGTTTCCAGTATACAAATAGAGTTCTGATATATCTCTTCATAGACAGGTCCTTTTTTTTTTTATTTCTATTCTCTATATAATTCTGTCTTGTATCATATTGTGCTAGGTATTATATTGTTATATTTACATTGCTTACTGGCGTAGCCTCTTTATATATATAAAACAACAAGAACACAACAAGCACTTTGAATGTGGCTAATAGTGTCCCCTCCAATGGAACTACCAAGTGCTATGATAGAGCTTAGGAAAGAACTTCATATGAAACTGTTGGAGGGGGGCCAATGCATACTGATCATATAGAAAACATACACTGTAATTCAATAGTCAGTTTAGCCCTCATAAAAGGTCAAAGAGGAAAAACAAACCAAATAAACAATCTGATTTATAACAAGAAAAGCAAATAAGCCAAACAGCACAACTTGTTTTTAAATTTCGTTTCAGTTATTGAAAATCCTTCAGGTCTATTGATAAAGAAGAAAGAATCTCGAAGCCATTGCGGGAGAAACGTTGCTGCGCAATCGATGAACTGTCCAAGCCACGTTTGCTGACGACTGAGGTAGCCTTGATCTCTGATTTGATGAACTGCTCCAGCCAATCAGATGTCGACTTCGTGCATCCAATGGCTGTCTGAAACTAGCCTGCAAAACTTGGCATTAAGAACAAAGACTGCGACAGCTTTTTAACAGTAAAAAAAACTACATTAAGTAGACTGGCACTATGTGGGCTGGAGCAGACATTATCGCGGCCATATTTTAATTCCGCTATCGATCAGAACAAGGCTGGCAACAGTCTGCCGATTCCGTTCACCGCTGTGTATGGCCTGTTTTCAACCACCCCCTCACCAACCCCCATCCAGCCATAGTCTCCGGGACATCTGTTGCATGCTCAGTTAGCCAGAGCGCTGCTGGCGTATCGATCTGGGGGACGATCTGGCTTAATTTTGTTGGCATCCGAAAATTCCACATCTGTTGCAGAGAGCTGGTCCCGGCCACGCCAGCAGCCAGTTATTGACGTACTGTACTTCTAATTGTAGTGTTATTTATAGCAGCCAGGCGCTGGTCTTTCAATATTGTAGTCCCATTATTGTTGTAGAATTGATCGAGTTCTGACTCGTTGTTAGGAGAGATTCTAGCTTTGAAACAATAACGTTAGGAAGTACTAACAAAATAAATAAAATCAAGGCATGAATTGCTGCAGCACCTAAAGGACGGGGAATATTCTAACAAAAAAACGAAATGGCCATAATAAATAATAGAATAAATACATCTCAGGGTTGACACAAACAAACAAGATAAAATAACCCTGGAGTAAAAAAAAATATTTCAGGATGGGTTTAAAACTATAAAACAGTGGTTCCTTGAATAAATCAGGCAACCATTGTTTATGTAACAGAGATTCCCCTTTATGACTAGATGTGGTGCTTGTCGTTATTTGACAGGGCAGGGTGGCAAGCCAGAGGTTGGGAACCACTGGTCATGATTTGTTCGTTCTTGTTCAAGAGCGGATGCAATGTCTACACTTGTACAACAGAATCAATGGAACTCATTCAACCATATCCTGGCGAGATGTTGGTTTTCAATGTTTTCAATCGATCTCAATGTTCAAGGTTGTTTTTGTTTGTACATCTTCATCTAATCTCTTGGCATAAACAAATGTTTGTTTCAAGAGCATAAGTTCAGGGTCATCCTTTGGATCCACAGGTTCAAACCAGCTGGGACTGTCAAGGGAGTTCACAAGAATATCTTCAATCAAATTGACGTGAAATCTAAACGAATATGTGTGTAGGAAACAAAACAGACGGACGATCATATACAACTAGGAAACACATACAATAACACATAAAACGCCAAGCTTACAAGGTACATACATAATACATTGTTTCCCCTAACGTATAACACATACCATACATAGATCTAGTACACTGTTGTAGGAATAGAAGATTGAATACAACCAAGATGTGTCTTACAAAAGAGCATGAGTCCAATACCTAAAGAAGGAACTTAGTTAAGGACATCCCCCCCCCTTTTTTTTTCTTCTAAAATATCCAATTTTCTGTAATTAACAATGTATGATTGTGTCACTTTAAACAAACAAAATCTTCTAACTGTCCACTAATCTCAAATTGTCTAGTGCTCAGTGTCCCCCCCCCCCCCAAAACCTGCCAATGTTTTGATAAGCCTGGAACTAATTAAGTCTCATCAAAACAGTTCTGGGAATGGAGGGGGGGGGGTGAACAAAATCAGCAAGTAGGCTGGGCCACGGCAAAAATCTTGATTTACACGACATAGAATGCATGTGCCATAATGAGAGGGAGAGAGAGAGAGAGAGAGGGAGTACCTCAAATTTGAAGAGACAGATGAGAACAGCACAGGTATGCTATGCGAGAAACTTACACTAGAGGTTTGTTTTGTTTTACATGTTTCAGATGCTCCTTTAGATTTGAAGATAATTACATCCTAGCCCAAACCTCCCATAAGACGACAGGGGCATTGGACAGGGTTGGAACCCGGGACCATCGTGATTATCGAACGACAGTCCAGGGCGCAGACCACGCGACCAGGCTGACATGTTGGATGACTATGGGATGTGTTTTGGAGTTTGCAATTTAGTCTTGTTATCAATAGGAAATGATGTTTGCATGTAGAGAGTTATATTGAGGTGCTGCTGATATATATTCATGTGTGTGTGTGTGATTAATTGGATGTTTGTTACGCATTCACCAAGCAATGTATGAACACATATGTCTTACACACGACTAAGCGTTACCCTGTGGGCCATGTGGACCGATGACATGAATCAGTTAATCAATGTTACTTCACTTTTGAGAAATTGATTTTTGCATATATTTTAAAAGTGACATTGTAACGATGTAGCGTTGACATCTAGAAGCAGGAGTCAGATGACACGAGAAACATCCATGCAGATGGCATCTTTATAGATGACATCTAGAAGCATTCATATAGATGACATTTAGAAGCTGGAGATAAGATGGCATCTAGTAGAAGGACTGAGGATGGCATCTAGAAGCAGTATGTGTAGCCCACACGAGAACTATCCGTGTCAAAGGCATCTAGAAGTATGTGTGCCTGACTTTTAGAAAGAGTGTGTTCGAACACACCGGTGTTAGGGTGAGATCGAGACATGTGTTGATGGCATTTAGATAAAGATTTGTAAATATTATACATCTAAGATTAAAATAAAAAAAGAGGGCACCCCATTGGGATGACTCACATTCCTCTACTGTACTGTCAATTAATCGATACAGAGGCCACATAGACACTCGGCAAACATACTGACCACAGGCGATGTACTTACACAGGATCACTTCTTTCACCTACTATTGGGACCAAAGGTTGACTTTCGCTGGTCGCCAGGATACGACACGCCTCTATCTTTCCACTGCTTACTGACGTAGCCCTTTTCTCCTAATTAGCCCCCCTCCCCCCCCTCTCAAACATACGTTCTCGACTGATGTCTGTCTACCCCATCTCTCACTGGTGACTGCTTCCCCCCCCCCCTTCTCACACAGCCACCGTAACGTCGTCTCCAACCAAAGTTTCAAATAAGCTCCAGGCTAAATGAGAATTCCCCGCTACCATAAAGCACAGGTAACTTGCAGGTATTCCGCCCAGGTAAAGGTAGTCCCAATGTGGACGCCAGCACAGAGATCTAAAGATGAGTCTCCAGATGACGTGGCGTACCGTGTGTCATCTTGTCTTTGAGGTCCTGTCATTTTGCCCCCCCCCTTCCTTTTCTAAAACGTTT
This sequence comes from Biomphalaria glabrata, assembly GCF_947242115.1. NCBI lineage: Eukaryota > Metazoa > Mollusca > Gastropoda > Planorbidae > Biomphalaria > Biomphalaria glabrata. Next base: position 27,981,981 of record NC_074717.1, read on the forward strand.
CTCCCTTTCCCCTCCCCCCCATGTCACATATTTCCAAACTTTTCAGTGTAAAGTTTCCTACATCTCTAGATCAGCTTCGTCCCAGGAGATGTTCCAAAAAGATTACTTAAGACAAGGTTAATTCAATTATTCTTGCGTGCAAGAATAATGAAAGTGCTGCATGATCTTCTAAACAAAGACTTAACCCCCCCTCCCCCCGAGAACCCCCCCACCCAATAATTAGTGAATATACAGGACGCACTTTAAGCAAAGATACATTTGTATGCTTACCTTTTCCTCTCCAACATCCACAGACATAGATAGAGAGACAGATTATCTAACACCCACAGATAGAGAGATTATTCAACACCCACAGCTATAGATATTGAGACAGATTATTCAGCACCCACAGACGTAGAGAGACAGATTATTCAACACCCACAGACATAGATAAACAGACAGATTATCCAACACGCACAGATATAGGGCGAAAGAGACAGATATACAACACCCACAGGCATAGATAGAGAGACAGATATACAACACCCACAGGCATAGATAGAGAGACAGATATACAACACCCACAGGCATAGAGACAGACATCCAACACGCACAGACATAGGGCAAGAGAGACAGATATACAACACCCACAGGCATAGAGACAGACATCCAACACGCACAGACATAGGGCAAGAGAGACAGATATACAACACCCACAGGCATAGAGACAGACATCCAACACGCACGCACCGACATCTAAGTTATCATGCGAACTAAATCATGTAACTGAGAAACAAAATCAGATCCTCACCTAACGGGGCATGGACTTTCACCTTTACTTAGACCCAACCCTAAAAGTCTTTTTTTTAAAACTACATGAAAAAAATGTCTTCTAAAACATTATAGTTCAATCAAAATATCTCTAGGCCTACAAGGTCTCCAAAGAAGTCAATGCTATTTGGATCAAGTCAATTTCTACAAGATGAGAAATCTACACGTAAAATGTAAATCTAGATTGAATTCAAAGCTACTAGATCTAAATCTGTACCATTCAATGCAGACCTTCGTTTGTTCGGCAGAAAACTATCTTGTTTAGCGAGACAGTACATGAAACTGTTTTATCTTTGAATAGAGTAAAAACCAAAAGATCAACTTATTTGCGTCATGTGACTGAAATAGTTACTATTCGGTGATACACGTCAGTAGGAGGGGTGGGTAAAACAAGGAAAAATAAGAAAATAATTAACAAACTAAAACTCTTTATATTAATTCAGTCTGATTTCTAATATTCTATTTATTCAACAAAATTACTTTTGAGGTATGTAAAAATGTAAAAAAAAAAAAAAAGAATGGGCGTGGATTTAAAGAGCTGATCCCGGTTAAAGGAAACTCAAAAAAACAAAACCAAATCACAAGATCAATTACATAGAGCTTTCTAGAAGTACACGAAGAGGCCATTCTCTACTGCAAGTAACACACGGCTTTAGGGCTCAAAGACTTCTCACATTACTCAGTACCTGGCATCTTAGAACTGCATGTCGAGTTTGTCAACTCGGGAGGGGAACATGGGGAGCGGTGACTAATGACGACACATAAGACTGCTGACTCAAAAGGTTAAAAAAAAAGAATGGATCCCTTTTCGTAAGTCAGTAAGTATCATTCTAGATTCTAGAAGATACGTTGACCTTCTGTGGGGAAATTCCGATTCGCGAAACGCAAAACAAATGACTGTTAAAAGTCCAAATCACTTGGTGATACACATTTCTTTCACTTGGTGATACACATTTCTTTCACTTGGTGATACACATTTCTTTCACTTGGTGATACACATTTCTTTCACTTGGTGATACACATTTCTTTCTATCTTGTTTTTCTCGGCCTTTTCAGTGTCATCCACTTCTCCTTTAGTCTCTTAGACCATTGGGGCACCACATATGAACTGTGGAGTGTCTCCATTCTTGCATTCGCCTTGACAAGAATCTCTTTTCAATGACAGGCCCGTCCATTCTTTGATGTTAAATTACTATCGCTTTCTCTGTCTGCTTTTTTCTTCTTTTCCCTGGTACCATTACTCTGCAGAAAGGTCTTTGCGATCCTTGAGGACCTTGTTATATGGCATAACAGTATTAGTTTGCATTTTTTTTGTTCTCTCTAATAGTTATCGTCGAGCTCAATATCCATTGCCATCCATTGCCATCCATTACCATCCATTACCATCCATTACCATCCATTGCCATCCATTGCCATATCCATTACCATCCATTGCCATCCATTGCCATCCATTACCATCCATTGCCATCCATTGCCATCCATTACCATCCATTACCATCCATTACCATCCATTGCCATCCATTGCCATCCATTACCATCCATTGCCATCCATTGCCATCCATTGCCATCCATTACCATCCATTACCATCCATTGCCATATCCATTGCCATATCCATTGCCATATCCATTGCCATCCATTGCCATCCATTGCCAGATCCATTGCCATCCATTGCCATCCTGTTTCGGATATTCATGATAGCCACGAGAGTGAAACGATCTGCAGAAGTCAATCACGTGATGTATGCCAGAGCGAAACGGTGAAAACTCAAAATCTGTGCGGTGCCCGTACAATTCTTCAAATATTTTTTCACGTGACGACATTTCAAAGGCTGCTTTTCTACAACTTGCCAGTAGATTTGAGTCAGGAATAAAAAGTGGCTCCACTTTGGGGTGCTCTCTGACGTCTACATTTCAGGCTGTCAGCCCTAGACCGGGGAAATACCTGCATTTGAGAGCACTTCGTGATAGCGTAATCATATTCACAAAATACTCAATCACGATTCGAATCCAGAAAATCCAGCTAGTGGACTAAGCGATTGCTAGCTCTGCCACCCACGCTCATCTAGTTTACACGAAAAGTCCGCGTTTCAAAGACACAGAGATTCAAACCCACACACTTAAAGCTTAAAGTGATTGTGACAGGAGAAAAAGTTTCATGTGAAATTTAAAAGTAGTCCACCACTCCCTTGCCCTGCCCCAGGAGCTAATTGTGATACATAACTCTGTCATTTAGATCCATGCCATAACGTGACATTCTTCAAAGTTACGGATTTCACCCCCCCCTCATGTGTTTTCCTTCCCAGGTCTGGAGTTGAAGATACACCCCCCCCCCCTTCAAGTCTTTTCCTTCACAGATCTGGAGTTGAGGATACACACCCCTCCTCCTCATGTCTTTTCCTTCCCAGGTCTGGAGTTGAGGATAAACACCCCTCCTCCTCATGTCTTTTCCTTCCCAGGTCTGGAGTTGAGGATACATCCCCCCCCCCCAACTGGAATCTAGCAATAAAAGCCTACACGTAAATCAGTCTTGAGATATTTTTGTTTGTTTGTTATTTAAAACTCATGTCATACAAAACAAAACAAAAATTGCACTTCGGAAAAAATAAACAAGATTTAGATAAATGAATGTGGCTAACCCTATGTTCATTTGTGCAGACTTCTTGGCATCTGCTCAAAGACTTTCATAAATGTTTTTTCTTGTTTGTTTCTTTCTGACAGTAACAAGTCACAAAACGAGGCGAGGAGACAGTGTGGCCAGTAAAACGAGCAACAACAACAACATAATGATGTCCTCTCGACTAGCATCAGTGACTAGAGTATTGAGCTGAGACTCAAGGAGTTATTGAATTACTTTCAAAAAGTGCAGCTCTGCGACATTTGGACAACTATTTAGTAATACGGAGGGGATTTAACTTTAACATTGGCAGGGTTGGAGGACATATTTGTCTAGTTGGCTCTTTTATTTGTGTGTGTGTAAAAGAATGTGCTCGAATGTTCCCCACATCTCTAACGAAGTAAAAAAAAGTTGTAATCAATTCCTCAGATAAAATGTGATCACTTCTGGACTGGGAAGTTTAACAACTAGGAAACTTTCCAGGAATTGTGATTGTGATATTCCAGCAGAGGGGAAGGGAGACCAGGTCGTGCTACAATAATCCAACAGATCTTTCATATGATGGGAAGAGGAAATTAAAATTTGCCACTAAAAAAAAGAGAGAGAGGAGGGGGGGGAGTTGGAGAATCCTTCAGTAGCAGTCTCAGTAAAATGCTTCCTCCCAACATTTCCCGTCTCTCCTCCTCCCCCCCCCCCCTCCTTTCCTGACATCAGACCCTTCCTTTTCCCCACTCTCCTCTCTTGGGCCTCTTTGAGAATTTTTTTTCTCCCTCTTTGAAAGCTTGTGAGGATGAGATAAGGCACCGAAAGACAAACTGAAGATTTGTTCAAGAGGGTTAGAATTGGGAGAAGGGATAAGCCATGGGGTCTTATCGGTGCTCAGTACACACACACACACATTTCATGGCACACACTACCATCCACCACCCCCCCCCACACACACACACTGAATGCCGTCACCGATTGGTACAAAAAGAAATCTCTCTTTTTTTTCTTGGCTCCGTTTTCCCCAGCGGATCCTTTTCTCGTCACCATTGACTCCCTGACCCACAGCTGCTCCCCCTCCCCGCCACATACATAAACTCCTTGGTCCGCAGCTGGCCCCACTCCCCCACACACTTTGAAACCTATTTACACCTTTATTGGTTTGTCCTCTTCCCAAATGAAGCTTTGAATAACATAGGAGCTAAAAGAGAGAAGGGAAACAGAAAGTGTGTGTGAGTGTGAGAGAGAGAGAGAGATGACAAGGATGTACCCTCAGACTATCAATACGACCTATTTGTCAAAAGATCCTCAGAGGTCCCATGCTCTGTGTGAGGCACGCACGAGACTTTTCTTATTTTAAGTGTCAGAATTGGGCAAAGGTTAAAACAACACTGGCAACATTAACGTGGGAGGATGGGGGGGGGGAGGAAAAGGTAGATAGAGAAGGGGGGGGATCAGTTTTAGCAGTTGAATGTAGTTAGTAGGCAGACCTTTTGTTTCAATGAATCAAGTCAACACACAAGGCCAGACACACACACAAGACTGACACAAGGTGAGACACACACACACACACAGCTGACATCACTAGATGTGGAATTGAACCAAACTTGAACAATGGAGAACGCTAAAGAAGAACCGGGGGGGGGGGGTCAGTTTGAGTCCTTACTATTCAAGTTGACTCTAACAAGATGTATTCTGTTGAAAGTAAATATTCAAAAGATTTGAAGAAAATGATCTGGATGATTTAAGTTACCAGAATGCTTTAAAAAAACATCAACATTGTATAGTCAAGAAGTATTTGAGTGGTATCCCATAATACCTTCTGACTGCATGTAAATGCTTGGACGTATGTAAAAGCCAGGGCTCATTGGATATGCTAATTGAAAGAAGTTCTAAAACAAGGGAACCTGGTCGCTGATGAGTTTTATGATCAACAAAACAATGTCAATGACGCCCAATTGAACTTCAATTTTTCCTTCTGAATAAAACAAAATACTGAGCTGATTATAAAATACTGATACTGGTTTTGTATTGGATGATTAATAAAACTATCCTATGACTGCTTCGAGTCAATGAAACAAAATTTGGGTTTGGACAACCTTAGACTTGTCGAAAGTAAAAAAAGTCTTTACCCTTTCGGAAACAAAACAAAACAAACACCTATTTATAGATCCTGCACCAACGTGAGTAGTGAGTACCCTCTCGTTCATCAAGCCTCACTCGTCACATTAGGATCCTCTTTAAACAGTGCTATAAATACAAGAATTGAGTGTGAGCGGATGACTTTATAGCGGTATGAATGAAGAGCATACATTGACAGTCCACAGCAGGAAAGAGTACACCATTCGGCCTAGTTCTTTTTCTTTTTTTTTTTAACCAATGAAGTTGTATGTCTCATGGAAGAAAAGACAGAATCTCAGCCAATCAAATCTGTCGGTATCAAAGTGGTGACAATTTGAATAATTTTGACACACAACAGTTACACATACTAGCACATGCAAGTCAACACAAATACATCTGGATGGAGAATGCATGTCTTAGCAATCTTGAGCCTATTGTGTTTGAGATAAGTTTACTTTATAGAAGATACATCTAGATCAGTGAATCTCAACGTGTGAACCCCCAACCCTTTCAACAAAAATAGAAATACTAGGTAGCCAGAAGGCGATGCTGCCCCCCCCCTCCCCGAGAAGTCTGGGAATTACTTAAAGACCATCTCATTTTTTTTTCAAACATTGATAATGTCTTTTTAAACATTGTTTTTTACTTGACCCAAATTAAAACTGCAATGTAATTATAATAGATTGTATTGTGCCTTGGCCACGTGTAAACAGGTCGCGCCACACAGGTTGAGAAACGCTGCCGTAGATGACGAAGTATCCCGCGTCAAACAAAATGAATGGTGCATTAGATATTTGAAAACTAGGAAGTGAGGCGAGCTGGCTTTCTGATGGAAATTGAGATAAAGAGAAAGCGAGAGGTACAGAGAAAGAGAAAGATGCAGAGAAAGAGAAAGATGCAGAGAAAGAGAAAGCGAGAAATGTAGAATCAACATTTTGTAAAATTAATACCACCTCAACATCCCTAATAATAGGCAGCATTTACAGACCACCAAATTCTAGTTTAGAATACATGCAGGAACTATGTAATCAGATTACTACACTTAAAGAGACAAATAAAAATGCAGTTTTTTGGATTATGGGTGATTTCAACCTACCTGATATAAATTGGAAAACACTAGCCATAGATAAACACCAAAACCTTAAGGACATAAATGAGCTTTTTATAGAAACTTTACAGAACCTAAGTTTAGATCAAATCATTAAAAAGCCAACTAGATTAAACAACACATTAGATCTCTTCTTAACCAACAGACCTGGATTAGTAGTTGATAATGAAATTATCCCTGGTCTATCAGACCATGAGATCATAAAAATACACAGTCAGATAAAAGCAGTAGCCAATACAAAACCCAAAAGAAAAATCTTACTCTGGAATAAATGTAACCTAACACAACTACACCAAGCTGCACTAAACTTTCAACAAACATTCTTATTAGAAAAAGACATTAACCAACCAGTTGATGACCTCTGGAATTTCATTAAAAACCATCTTAAAAGCATTATAGAAAATCATATACCAACTATATACACATCAAACAAAATAAATAAATGCTGGTTTAATAATAGACTAAAGAAGCTTTGTAAACAGAAGGAAAACCTCTATAGAAAATTTAAAGAAACTAATGCAGAAAGAGTTTACAAAAAGTATATAAAAATTAAACACTTAACCCAAAAAGTAAGCAGACAGCTGCAGAGTGAATACATAAACAATGTAATATCTAAAGATAACAACAAAAACCTATGGTCATACATTAAGTCTAAGAAAATGGAAACAACAGGCGTAGCGCCATTAAAAGATGAACATAACATAATACATAATGATAATGAAACTAAAGCAAACATTCTAAACAAATACTTTGCATCAGCATTCTCAGCCCCAGGAGACAAAGACATATTACTGAATTTGAACCAAGTAGACAACATAGAAGATATAGTAGTACAAGAAAATGGAATTCAAAAACTATTAGCCAACACCAAACCAAATAAAGCTTCTGGACCTGATGGTATTCCAGCTAGATTACTCAAAGAACTAAGTAATGAGCTGGCCCCAGTGTTCAAAATACTCTTTCAGGCTTCACTTAACCAGGGCAGAGTACCAAAGGACTGGAAAGAAGCTAATGTCACCCCCCTACTTAAAAAAGGAGAAAAATCTGACCCAGGAAACTACAGACCAGTATCACTTACCAGCATCACATGTAAAATCCTAGAACACATAATATGTAGCAACATCATAAACCACTTAGACAAACATAATGTCCTCACACCATACCAACATGGCTTTAGGAAATATAGATCATGTGAAACACAACTAATAGGACTAATTGATGATTTTTCAAAAGGTTTAGATAATAGTGAACAAATAGATGCTATCTTACTAGATTTTTCTAAGGCTTTTGACAAAGTTCACCACCATAGTTTGCTTAAAAAAATTAAAATATTTCGGCATTAATGGTCCACTGCATCAGTGGATTAAAGACTTTCTGATAGGGAGAGAACAAACTGTAATAATAAATGGCTCTAAATCAACACCGATAACAGTAAACTCAGGTGTACCTCAAGGTACAGTCTTGGGTCCACTACTATTTTTAATTTACATAAATGATTTACCAAATTGCATTAGTTCAGGAACAAAAGTCAGATTATTTGCAGACGATTGCATAATATATAGAACAATAAAAACAACACAAGACACAGATATTTTACAAAGAGAATTAGATGAATTACAGAAATGGGAATCAAATTGGAGCATGTCTTTCCACCCAGAAAAATGTCAGTTGTTAAGAGTAACAAAAAAACTAAAACAAATTAATTCCACTTATCTTATTCATGGCAAACCAGTATCACAGACTAAAAACGCAAAATACCTAGGTGTTATAATAAATGAAAAACTATCATGGAATCCACATATTGATGAAACTACAAAAAAATCAAACAAAGCATTAGGATTTATTAAAAGAAATTTCTATAAATCAAATAAGAACATAAAACTAAAATGTTACTTAACCTTGGTTAGGCCAATAATAGAATATGCATCCTCCGTTTGGGACCCCTCAACCCAAGAAAACATTAAAAAACTGGAACAGACACAAAATAGAGCAGTGAGATTCATAACAAACGAATATTCACATTTGACTAGAGTAACACCTTTAGTAAAATCACTAAATTTAGAAAGCCTTCAGGACAGAAGGCTCAAAAGTAAAGTAGCAATCATACATAAAACACTGAACCATAATCTTCAAATACAAAAACAAAATTTAATAAAATACTCTGAAAGACACAAAGATAAAGGCACATTCCTCGTCCCATATGCTAGGACAAATTTGTACAAATACTCCTTCTTCCCTAGTGCTATTAGAGCATGGAATGGGTTGCCTGAGCTAGCCAGGAAAACCAGTGACTTGGCAGAATTTAAGTCATTGGTTAATATGCATGACTAAATGCAAGACGCGTAGGACGTAATCATCTTCTTTTTTGAAGTAACGTCTGTATTATATAAGATAAGAAGATAAGAGAGGTACAGAGAAAGAGAAAGATGCAGAGAAAGAAAACGAGAGGTACAGAGAAAGAGAAAGATGCAGAGAAAGAGAAAGCGAGAGATACAGAGAACGATACAGAGAAAGAGAAAGCGAGAGATACAGAGAAAGAGAAAGCGAGAGATACAGAGAAAGAGAAAGCGAGAGATACAGAGAAAGAGAAAGAATGCGCGCGCACACACACACACGTTGCGTCCACGGAGATGGCAGAGGATAGAGACGCACTAAATCCTCAAGGCAATCTACTACCGATGTCCGTTATTGGCCAGAAAACTAATTACGTCTGCTGTCGTCTGCCTCGTGCGCTTCAGTGAGCACGCTCCAGGTGACCGATTTCGCGCCCCTTCTCCCTTTTTAGATTGAAGGTGCCAGTACCGAAAATCCTAAAAAAAAAAACAACAACTAAAACCAATATAACAATAAATCCTAACAAATAACTGAAAACATTTCAACATACTAAATTCTATATTATTCGACATGGTTAGACTTTGGACTTGTATGAAGTTAGGGAAGTCTCAAATCATTTATTCTTTGCTTTCCCGAACATAAATCTAGAAATGTGGCCACCCTTTTTTTTTTTTAAAGCACCTTCTCTCATAAATAGTATTTGAGATTGCAAAGGGTTGTCAAAACTTACACTTGAATCAATTGTTTCGTAAACGTTGGAAATCACTCGAATTATTTTTAATATTTTGACAAATGTGTTTTCTAGGAGTGACACAAGCTACGGCCTTCGAGTGAGGGCTTCACTTCCTCGTTGAAAAAGTAAACTACTTAGAAATCAATCATGAAATCGATAATGGCGCCATTTGGACTTCATACTGTAGAAGAGCTCCTTAAATCCAATCGCATTGAAATAGATTGTCCATTTGTTTTTCACTAAATTGTCATGAGTCGTTAGCTTGTTTGATTCGTTAGCTGTCTGAGTTGATTTTGTTTTGACGGTTTGATAAGTTTCAGATGTTCCTAAATCTACACACTAGCCCAAACGTCATGCAATTGAGCAGGGAATGGAAGCGGACAGAGTTGGAACCCCGGGGGCGATAGTGGTGAACGTTGAAGGTGCAAACCACACGACCAGACATCCATCCCTTTTTATCAATATTATTATATCCACAAAAGCACAAGGTAGTGAACTAGACCTCTAGAAACACAATAACAAACTTCTATTTATATTTCACATAACAAAGAGTGACAGAGATAAAAGTCTAAAAAAAAAAAGATTCAATGTAAATGATAATTGAATTCCGTCTCTTCCTGTGATCAAAGTCTGCGACAGTATAAGGGTGGAACCACAGGTCACGTGATACTGCCACGGATCTTCCACTTTCAGACTTAAAGAAAAAAAAACACCTAGCCACCTGTTTCTAAATATAGCACAAAGTCCTGAGCCTTACAACAAGTAGCTAGGAGACACTGAGATGAAAGAGGACCGAGATAGAAGGGGGGGGGAGAGAAATGGGTGTGTGCAGGGACGCGCTTGTGGTAATGCAGAGGTTCAAACAGAGATTTAGGGGCGGGGAAGGAAGGCTCGAGTGCCAGAAGGCTACGTTTTCAAATGCCGGTAAAAGTTTGTCAACAAAGAATGCTGGGATAGTTCCTTTTAAGGTCTCGAGCTAAAAGGAAAGAAAAAAAAAAGGGGGGGGGGCGGAGAGGGGTGAAGATGCAGAGACATTTCGTTCCTTCCCCCTTTTTTCTCCCACCGTTTCCAGCTGGCTGTGAAATGTCATGATCTTAACAATGTCTGGGGTACCAGTTTAGTTCGTGACAAAAGTGAAACGTCTGGGTCGAAGCAGGAATAGGAAAGAAAAAAAAAAAAGCAAAGAGAAAATTTGACACGTCTCGGCTCAGACCAGCTAACTGCTCACCAGAGGGAGCACGGATGAGTTGATGTCTGCTTCCAGGTAGACGGCCTAAATGTAGCCTGAAAGTACCGTCTGCTTAGAGAGTGACCCCGAAGGAAGGTCTATCACCACACGTTTCGTCAGTCAACCATAGCAGACTTTCATTAGCAGACTCAGGAGGGCGAACCCTAAGTGTGTGTGTGTGTGTGTGTGGGTGGCAAGAAGGTGTTTGAAGAGCTAAATATGACATGTAGAGATATTTAAGAGATGTATCCAGCAGCTATGATCAAATTGTAGCTAGCATAACGAACGGAAAGATCTGCAGAAGTTGTGTGGCCATTTTGTTTTTCTAGATTCAAAGACAGACACTAAGAGACGAAACAAAACAACTGGGAAACAATTAGGTCAGTGTTCAGAGGAGACAGCATGTTCAGAGGAGACAGCATGTACTGAGGAGACAGCATGTACTGAGGAGACAGCATGTACTGATTGAGATAGAATGTCAAGAATAATAAAGTTGATAGCCAATAAGTCTTGTCTTGGTGTGTGCTACATACAATCAGTGTCTAGTGTCACCTTTAAAACAAATGTTTGTAAAGTTGTGTTTCTTTAGACACCCCTTGCTCATCCCCAGCTTAAATTCTTTTTAATGTGAACAAACTTTTTAAAGATGACCAGGAATGGATCTAGAAAAAGACAAAACAACGGGAGGGCTATATTTTTATAAAGGGAGTCACAAGGAAGAACAACTCTTGTTATAATTATTTATTTCTATACATTTATGTTTGACTTGAAGAAACGAGCCACTCTCTTTGAATTGATAACTAACGCCATTGTAGAAAGCTTCAAATTTGAAAAGAGAATGACAAGTAATTATTACAATGTTTTATGTACAAATTCTGGGACATTTGGGTCAGAAATGTGAAAAGAATTTGGGGAGAAAGTTGACGAGACATATGAAAAACATCTTATAAAAAATCAACTTTATTTCCCCCCCCCCCCCCGCTCCTCTGTTCCATTGCATTTAATTACGTTTGTGGTTTCAACTAAACAAATTACTTGATGTTTTAATTTTAAAGATACACACTTCTCAAGATAGTATAAACATGATACAGCAGGTCTATCTCTTCACCATAAGATAACAAGTCTATCTCTTCACCATAAGATAACGAGTCTATCTCTTCACCATAAGATAATGACTCTATCTCTTCACCATAAGATAATGAGTCTATCTCTTCACCATAATATAATGAGTCTATCTCTTCACCATAAGATAATGAGTCTATCTCTTCACCATAAGATAATGAGTCTATCTCTTCACCATAAGATAATGAGTCTATCTCTTCAGCATAAGATAACGAGTCTATCTCTTCACCATGAGATAATGAGTCTATCTCTTCACCATAAGATAATGAGTCTATCTCGTCACCATAAGATAATGAGTCTATCTCTTCAGCATAAGATAACGAGTCTATCTCTTCACCATAAGATAATGAGTCTATCTCTTCACCATAAGATAATGAGTCTATCTTTTCACCATAAGATAATGAGTCTATCTTTTCACCATAAGATAACGAGTCTATCTCTTCACCATAAGACAGCAAGTCTATCTCTATGACTTGACAATCCCACTGTCCCACTACCCTCCAACACCATCATTAGTTCAAATCTCTCAAGGTCAACTCATTTTCGAAATAATTTGAAAAGATTTCTTGTCACATAAAGCAGCTTTGCTCTGCCCTCTCGGCCAATAAATTCCCTAAATCGATCAGACGGTCAAATATTTAAGTCCCAATTTCCCGAATTCCTGAAATAGTTTCAAACCCTCCCCCATTTTTTATTAAAGATAAGCTACGCCCCCCCCTCCTTTTTTTTTTTTTGTTTTTCTCTTCTCTTTTGAGTTCATTCCCATTGACCTAACAGATTCCCGTAGTATCCACCACTGCCAGATACAGTTCACCTATCTCCAGGTCTATTTGTTTACCTGACAGTGTGCCAGTCACCAAGATTTGTTTCTTCCACACCTCACTGTTGACTTTCATAGGGCCTCCTCCATTTTGTACCGGGAGGCAAGGAGGAGGTGGAGGAGGACTGGTCTTCTGGCGTGCCTGTGTGTGTGTGTGCCTCTGTCCTGTGTGTGTATGAGTATTCGCGCGCTCCTCAGTGACAGGCCAGTGGCGTGCAGTCAGATGACCTGGCAATGGAAGAACAGCATCACGTGATTAGACTGAAAACAGATTACGGCAAAGACAACATGCCACCGGGAAATAGGAAGGGGGAGGGGCGGACATAGTGCTATGCAGCACTACAATAGAGTTAGTGCATTGGAGAGAGATTTGAATATACTAAGGGAAAAAAAAAAAAGAAAAGTATCCCTTCAAACCTTGGAATCCATGTTCATCTGATTCTATATGCGACAATTCACCACAACCATCAACCGCTTTTACTTTCCACCAACTAATGTCCGGTAACAAATATAATTGGGTGGACTTAGTGGTGTGCCCTCAAATGTTGAAGTAAAAAATGTCCAGTCTTTATCGGAATCAAAACTTGAGATCCCTCGGTTTGGAAACCAAGCGCTTTACTACTCAACCACCAAGAGCCGCGTGTATATTGTGTGGGAGGGGGGATGTTTTCTATAGAATACAGTCAAAACTTTGGTGACTTCTTTAGCAAGGAAACAATGCGGAAAAGAACAAAATAGCGCCGACAAAATATATTTCAGTCGTTTTGAAAGAAATACTTTAGATATTGTAAAATATTAATAGAGCCAACATTTTTTTAAATCATTATTTTTCAGTCATTTGGCATGAAACACTTTAGATATCATAAAATATAAATATGCAAACAGTAAGCAAAAATTATAATAATGAATAATGTTAAGATAAATCATTTATTTAAATTCAAAAAGTGTACTTCGAAAACAGGCAAAGATACTTGTCAGATTTTATAAACACACACAAACAAACTTTCACAAAGTTAAATTGTAGGAAATGTCACGTAGAAATTCCATCACTGCTTGAACGGGGTCAGCACATTACAAAATCCTATATTTAGCAAGTTATGCATTTTAAATATTGGTGACAAAGGGGAATGATATAACATTTAAAGTACGCTCGTTCTCTGCAAACATAGCATACTTTCAGATCTATTCATATTGAAAAGATAAAGATATCAACAAAAATGCTGCCAGGACATTAAATTACTTATAATCCGGTACTTTTATACACATCATATATAAGTCCGCGCTATTTTGTCGGGAAATTTCGCGCTATTTTGTCCGCGCTATTTTGTCTTGCGCTATTTTGTCGGGAAATTTCGCGCTTTTTTGTCGAGTCACCATGCAGAGGTCAATAGTGGGACTGAATCATGTTAATGGTAACGTAACAATACATAGATCTATTGGTCGTTATGTATTTATTGTTTCAGGACATTTTCGTTGGATATTATATCATCACAAAGATTGATTTTAGCAGCCAATTGTGAGTGTGTGTTTTTTTTTTTCCTTTTTTTTTGAAAGAGTTACACGATGAGAACTATACCCCAACAACAAAAGAGAATATATAGATAAGTGCTCCTACCGCCCTAGTGCCACCGGACCATAAAATCAGTTGCCTGAATCAGTCAGGAAAACCAACGACCTAGTAGAGTTAAGGCCTCTAACTAACAAGCGTGAACAAATTAACAAAAGGATACGCGTAATACGTAATTATCTTCTGCTTTTGAAAGAACGTCTGTAATAAGATAAGATAATAAAACGCTACCACAAAATAAATATGTTGCAATAGCATGTTGCTAAAGAAAGAGAAGAAACTCCAAGGTAATACTTTAAAAACTTAACCAATGTTAATATCATTTAGTCTTTAGTTTAGGAAAGATGAAAAATAACATAAAAAACACATTTGTATATTTGAAAGTTTGTAGGGACAGTATGTTTGTGTCTACGTGTGTCATTAACAAGTTTTGTGTGAGTGTGCGTGTGTGTAATTTTAATTGCCGAAATGTGTTTCTAGAGCGTCTAGAGAGTACTGAGCACACTATATTTATACAGTTGACAAACTCTAGCTGTGCTACTTCCATGGCTACACCCGAGACATGTTGTTGTTACCATATGATATTCGTTGCTACCTTTCAGTGGCTAACAAACAAGAGATAAAAAAAAAAGGAATATATAGACCAAGAAGTCTCGGATCTTTTTGGTAGAATGTGTATCGAGTTGACAGTATTGGGTTATAGCCACAGAAACCCAGGACTGAAGACTGAGTTAATGTGGACTTTCTAGCAATGATTAGGCCTACTAGGCTTGCTACTAGGTGTCAACCGAGGCCAGCTGGCCTCATAACACAACGTTCTCGTGAACCACCGGTTCCTTCACCCTATCCCCTAGTTTAGCGGTACTCAACCTTTTAAGCTCGGCGACCCCTTTTTACAATCTCCCACTCTGCCGCGACCCCCCCCCCTTTCCCTAGACACACACAGCAATAGAAGAATAGACAATAACAATCCTTATTTTTTATGGTCTTAGGCGACCCCTGGCAAATCGTCAATCGACCCCCAAGGGGGTCGCGACCCACAGGTTGAGAACCCCTGCCCTAGTCTATTGAACCGTTGGGGCACAACACAAGATCTGCTGACCGTTTTCTCCATTCCTCTCTGTCTTTTGCCTTGGGATAGAATCTCTTTCAATGAAAGGCCCGTCCATTCTTTAATGATGTCTTTCTTTCGCTTTCTCGGTCTGCCTGGTTTTTTTTTTCCTGGTACTGTTCCCCGAAGGTAGGTCTATGCGAGCCCGGAGGAACTTGCGATATGGCCAGAGTTTTAGTTTTACCCACCGGTTACAGAGTAAAAATGTTTTAATAAAGCAAACATTTGATAAGTTTTGTTAATGATTTGCGCTAGTGATTGGCATTCTACAAACACACACACACGCTTTATTTTGAAGATATATATATTTGTGTGTATTAGTATCAGGCCGTACTATATAACGAAGCTATCAAAGTCCTACAGGGAGAAAGGGTATGTGTGTTTGTATGTGAAGGGACACATGTAAAGAAGACATGGACAAGATCGCTAAACCTCTCTCACACACACACCCCTTGCCCCGTGTCTCCCTATCCTTCTATAGTTCATCCCTAACAAGAGTGTATAGATTTCCAATGATGTTTTAATACCTAAGTAAAGAAGTGATCCTGTGTCTCTACTGCAGTGGCATGGGTACGTGCGTGGACGGAGCGGTGGGGGGGGGGGGGAGTCCATGTAGACAATGGCTTGTGGGGGTGGGTAGATGATGGAAGGGTGTTGGGCAATAAACGAGCGCCTGGCGACAGCTGTGAGCACTACAGCAGGTACTCACACTAAGAGGGGGGGGGGATGAAGCTAGGGTCTGCCGTCAAAGTAATCAGAAGGAAGCGACTCATAGCCGTTGAGATCTCGATGTATTGTTCTTTTTCTCCATTTTTTTTTGCTTGAGTTGAATTCCTATTTAATTAAAAGCACTAGTTCCTGTAACACATGTGTGAAGACAGATGATTGGTGCATGTAAGCACTGGTTCCTGGTGAAGACAGATGATTGGTGCACGTAAGCACTGGTTCCTGTAACACACGTGTGAAGACAGATGATTGGTGCATGTAAGCACTGGTTCCTGTAACACATGTGTGAAGACAGATGATTGGTGCATGTAAGCACTGGTTCCTGGTGAAGACAGATTATTGGTGCATGTAAGTACTGGTTCCTGTAACACACGTGTGAAGACAGATGATTGGTGCATGTAAGCACTGGTTCCTGTAACACACGTGTGAAGACAGATGATTGGTGCATGTAAGCACTGGTTCCTGTAACACACGTGTGAAGACAGATGATTGGTGCATGTAAGCACTGGTTCCTGTAACACACGTGTGAAGACAGATGATTAGTGCATGTAAGCACTGGTTCCTGTAACACACGTGTGAAGACAGATGATTAGTGCATGTAAGCACTGGTTCCTGTAACACGTGTGAAGACAGATGATTGGTGCATGTAAGCACTGGTTCCTGGTGAAGACAGATGATTGGTGCACGTAAGCACTGGTTCCTGTAACACACGTGTGAAGACAGATGATTGGTGCATGTAAGCACTGGTTCCTGTAACACATGTGTGAAGACAGATGATTGGTGCATGTAAGCACTGGTTCCTGGTGAAGACAGATTATTGGTGCATGTAAGTACTGGTTCCTGTAACACACGTGTGAAGACAGATGATTGGTGCATGTAAGCACTGGTTCCTGTAACACACGTGTGAAGACAGATGATTGGTGCATGTAAGCACTGGTTCCTGTAACACACGTGTGAAGACAGATGATTGGTGCATGTAAGCACTGGTTCCTGTAACACACGTGTGAAGACAGATGATTAGTGCATGTAAGCACTGGTTCCTGTAACACACGTGTGAAGACAGATGATTAGTGCATGTAAGCACTGGTTCCTGTAACACGTGTGAAGACAGATGATTAGTGCATGTAAGCACTGGTTCCTGTAACACACGTGTGAAGACAGATGATTGGTGCATGTAAGCACTGGTTCCTGTAACACACGTGTGAAGACAGATGATTAGTGCATGTAAGCACTGGTTCCTGTAACACACGTGTGAAGACAGATTATTGGTGCATGTAAGCACTGGTTCCTGTAACACACGTGTGAAGACAGATTATTGGTGCATGTAAGCACTTGTTCCTGTAACACACGTGTGAAGACAGATGATTGGTGCATTTAAGCACTGGTTCCTGTAACACATGTGTGAAGACAGATGATTGGTGCATGTAATCACTATCTATTGAGCCACTCATACACACTCACGAATACAGACTCAACGTCAATCACTGAGTTCTTTATTCCATAACAATCATTTATATTCGGAGTACAACTGTTGGCTATATTGTGTGTATGATAAATCACATGTATAAGCATTTCATTTTATTTCCTTTTATATCACAGCGTATCGCCTACTTTTCTAAGGCGGTACAGAATTATTGAATAATACGATACTTTAAAAAAAATTATAACAAGCTTTTTCCAGTCACTCCTATACAAATGTATAGAAACGTCTGCATTGTATAAGATAAGATAAATGGATCATTAATGTGAACGTACTTGGGGTAGCTGGTTTATGACTCACGGTTCCGCCACTGCATAGAGTGTCACCTCTGAGTGATACATTTTCTGAATGAATTAAGCAATACGGCGTAAATGATGTGTCGCCAAATGAGCAATGACACCACTGAAAAAGTCACTGTGGTAATTTTTTAGAGCCCTGCAGCTTATTCATAAAATAGGACTTCATACACTTAGTGTGATCTGTAGAGTAGCCTACATGATGTAAAGGTCATCTGTTTCCGTGGCCCACAGTTAACAAGGGTGTCATGTGGCCAGCATAACCACCAACCGCCTTTACTTTTCCACAACTAATGTCAGGTACCCATTTGAGCTGGGTGGGCTCAGAGGCGCCCAAAGATGCCGAAATTAAAAATCCAATTCTCCACCAGGATTCGAACCCGGTACCTCCGGTTCGGAAGCCAAACGCTTTGGGTTTTACCGCTCAGCCAGTGCGCCTCCAATTGGTGTCTTAAAGGTGATAAAAGTTGATTAAGCTTGAAACAATGAACTGCTAGTACGATGATCTTCTGTGACCAGCTCATAGTTAGAAATATCTAGTTAAGTGGGTATGAGTGACCAATTTAATGTCCAAACCAGATAGTGAACTGGTTCCGTGTGGCCAGCTCAATGTCCAAAACTGTGAACTGGCTCTGTGTGACCAACTCAATATATGAACCAGTTAGTGAAATGGTTCTGCGTGACCAGCTCAATGTCCGAACCAGATAGTAAACTGGCTCTGTGTGACCAACTCAGTATATGAACCAACTAGTGAAATGGTTCTGCGTGACCAGCTCAATGTCCGAACCTGATAGTAAACTGGCTCTGTGTGACCAACTCAGTATATGAACCAACTAGTGAAATGGTTCTGCGTGACCAGCTCAATGTCCGAACCAGATAGTAAACTGGCTCTGTGTGACCAACTTAGTATATGAACCAACTAGTGAAATGGTTCTGCGTGACTAGGTCAATGTCCGAACCAGATAGTAAACTGGCTCTGTGTGACCAACTCAGTATATGAACCAACTAGTGAAATGGTTCTGCGTGACCAGCTCAATGTCCGAACCAGATAGTAAACTGGCTCTGTGTGACCAACCCAGTATATGAACCAGCTAGTGAAATGGTTCTGCGTGACCAGCTCAATGTCCGAACCAGATAGTAAACTGGCTCTGTGTGACCAACTGTCACAGTCTTAGTTGACATTGCATGATCTAAAGTTCACGTCATGTTAATAGTTTAAAAGACACGTGGAATTCCTGATGTAGAAAACAGGAAGTAGAATGAAAGTTGACTTTGAGTTCAGTCAAATCAAATCAAGTTAGTAAGGTCTTGCTCCCGGTACAGGAAGGTTGGACGTTCCCTCCTGGACTGGTGGATATGTATGCATATAGCATGAGAGTCGAAGGACTAGTCATTGTTGATTAATAATATTTGAGAGTTGATTTCATAATGTGCTTATTGGATATTAAGGTATTATTCGTATTTCAATGGATATCTATAGTTGAAGCTCCAGTGTCACTAGTAGTAATTGTTCTTATTGTTACCCGCTGAGATGCGGACGTGATTTGTTGTTAACGTATTGGATACTTTTGATACCGCTGTTATGCGGATAGGATTATTATTTCTTGACTTGTAGCACTAACAAGGAGTGCAGTATATTATTATTATGTTGTAAATAAAATCTTCATGTTGTCTGCTGAACGGACTTGAGTCAGTCGTATAGTGTTTGTCTCGTCACGTGTCTAGAGCACTTCAGGAAGTAAGAACCCAGTATTACACCATTGAGTCAGTCTCTAATATTCGTCTGCCATGCATTGACACCAACTCAGTATATGAACCAGCTAGTGAAATGGTTCTGCGTGACCAGCTCAATGTCCGAACCATCTTCATGTCTTCAAACTCATGCGCTCTGGAACATTCCCAAAGTGATGAGCAAGATCCCGACAGGTTATCCAAGATTCCATCTAGTTAGTTGTCACTCTTCAATAAAAAGCGGAAAAGAGGGTGTGGCAATGTGGAAAAACAATGACGCTTTCGTTTTTCATTTGATGTGGAGCAATGTCGTTAAGCAAAGAAGGAAACAGAATGTTAAGTGTTCGTTACATGGTCAAATTTAGTTCAGAGATAGCACACATACATACAAGTGCAGTGTTTTGGGTTCGATCACTTTGCTTCTGACAACAAGTTTCTTCTGAAACAGTTAAACTTGTAGCTCTGGTAAAGCTACTGCTGTAGCTTCGTTTATTTTGAAAAAATAGATTACCGTATAACAGTGGGCTTCGTTTCTTACGGTGAGCGCGCTTCTGTGTACATTCTATCTTTAGAGTTTCCTTTTGTCCACCAGCAGGACAACAACAAAAAAAATTGTAGTACGGTAAAAAAAAAAAGACAACATGACAGTGCAGAGAGAGAGAGACAGAGAGAGAGAAGAGAGAAGAGAGAGAGTAGAGGCTCTACAAGGCAGTACAGAGGAAGGTGCAGCTGTTGCCAGACGCTGGGGCGGAAAAAAAATCGGGGAAAAAAAGAGAAAATTGTTGGATGGGGGGGGGGGGGGTACTTTCAGAAACAACTCGTTAGCTGCGTCCCACGTGTACCCTCCATGAATTAGAGTCTGATCTCCGTGTGGTGTAACTTTTTTTTTTCTGTTGTCATTATGGAGCATGAAGGTAAAAAAACAACTTCAAACGGATGTAATAGTTACAAGTGGTGCTAAATAATTGGGGGGGGGGGGGGGAGGGACGCTCACCTGGTGCCATGGTAACTGTTAACATTGTGTGTCCCCCCAGCCAACTAGCTCTACGCCCAATCAATAGCTCATGTTTTACCAGCATAGGCACGCTAATGATGCGCGCTGAAAAGAGATATTGGAGGTGGCATTGTGGCCCCGGGGAGACTTACTGCCAGGTACGCCGCTGGACATTTCGTGTTGTTGTTGTTTTTTTTTAATTATAGATGGCAAGTTGGTGTGTGTGTTTAAATAAATAATGACCAGTTCAAATATTTCTATTTGGCTGACCACTGGGATGGTCATGAAGCAGTTAGTACTTTTTTAAACTAGAACATTATCATCATTTTTGTTTGTTTACGCTGCGACATCAAAGTGCTGACATTCAATTCTGAGAACCAGACTTAGGAGATAACAAAAAACTTTTTTTTTTAATGTCTTCCGTCAGAACTCAGGAGTCTTGATAGAATCTAGATTTAAATGTAGTGGATGTCAAAAGTTAGCAGTTAATACCAATACACTATTTTTTTTTTTAAACTGATGGTGCAATAGTTATCTTCAGAAAACATTATTTTTAGGTTATTTATAATCTCTTCAGACGCTCCAATACAATTCAAATATTTTATAAAAGGCTTAATATAAATGACCATAGGGATATGGGATTTAATAAAGCTATGACTCTCTATGAGTATAATACTGTAGATTTAAAACATTGTCCGTTTTTCTTAGGAGCTGTTAGCTTATATTTTTCCCGGAGTGACACAGAGATTATAGAAAAAAAAACATTCCTTGTTCTAAATGCTAGGACAAATTACTATAAGAACTTTTCTCGCGTACACCTAAAGCATGACGCGGCTGTTCTGACTCGGCCAAGAAAACCAAACGATTTATTACAACTAAGATCTGAAAACGAACATGACTACACAAACACAATGAAATGTCTGTGGACTAAGAATTAAGAAGATTTATTGACATGGATGGGCAATGCAGAGTCGTCTACAATTTAATGAGAGAGAGAGAGGGGGGGGGTGAGAGAGGGGTGGAGAAAAGATGGCTTTAAGATTTGAACACGATTGAAACATTTACAGGTCGGAGTTAGGAAAACGTCTCTTTTGTATTGGTCACTTATTAACACAGATCTAGGAATAATTAAAAGGATTTTTTTTTCCTATCAACTCTATTTAGCCTTGAAGGAGATGAATGCTAGACTCTTAGAGCCTAATTTGAGAACATCTGCAAAACACGATGGTATAAGAGTTATAAGCGGCCAACATAGAAACAAACTTCTAGGGAGACTTCTTCCAGCTGACACAGCGCCAGCTGTCTGGATCTCCACGTGACCAGCTTCCTCACCTCCTCCCTTCTCTCTCTCTCCCTTTATTGAAGAGTTGAACTTGAGCCATGTGATCTCGCCATCTTGTTTGGCCAGGTACGATGCCAGTGTGGGAGCCAAAATCTAGAGTTACAAAGTTGACAGTGGGACCTGTAAGGACAGGCACGCCTGGTGTATCGACCAGTGATCACTTGAACAACCCAGCTTGTTACAGAAAAGAAGACAAGAGGGGGGGGGGGAGGAGACTGCTAAACAAATAAGTTCAGGAAACGCGTGTAAGTGTGTTGAGATGTGGAAGGACACGAGGCCTCCACAATATGGTCAATTTCTCTCTGGTGCAAAATAGTAGCTCTCTGAAGCGACACAACTTTTGAGAGCGATCTGATCGCTACGTTAATAGCTGGGTAAAAGATCTGATTAAAAACCAGCTTATATATACGTTATATAGCTGGGTATAGATTAAATGAATAACTAGATTATATAACACGTAACTAGATTTTATATGTTAAAAGCTCTTGAGTATTGATCCAATAGCATAGCAAAAAAAAAAAAAAAAAAACTCATCCAAAGATTCAACTTGATGTCCTACACGATGAGCCATTGCCAGTTGTTTGACCAGTGAAAGCGTCCAACCAATGAACTCAATCTAGATCTTTAATGCGACTGACGGACGCATCAAAATTTTAATTATTTTTGCTGCACAATTTTTCACAATTGAAAAGAAAACAGCTTTAAGAATGAATATGTTTTATGAACAGCTGACAAAACATTTGTTATAAAACAAACTCAAATATTTAGCACTAGACATATATTACCCGCGTGTCTTAATTTGCGTATCACTGTCGCTATATCAAATAAGCACGACAGTCACTGAGAGTGTTTTGTAATCAATTAAACGAAATAATAATGTTATAAGTAAAGCGAATTCGAGAATGTAAAAATAGTATGAATGAAGCTATCAAAAAAGCATTTCGCGTAACGTCTAATGAAAGAATGTTCGTCAGGAATTCTAAATTCGCAGATATATGGAATGAATTTATGTAAAAAATGCATTTGAAACACACATTTGAAGCTTAATTTTATTAGATAATGAAATCAATCGACTATATTTTGTATTTTCATGTGTCAAAGTAAAAAACTAACTGCGCAAAGTATAGTTTCTAAAATTAGATCTTGATCCTTTCGAACTTTTCATGTAAATATGGTAAACATAGCCTAGATCGATGAAGTTATAATGCTTTCATAGAGTTGGTTAACTTTTTTTTTTTTGAGGGTCTTAAGTTTGTTTTAGGGCTACAATACATACACTACGGTCTAAGTTAGTACCCAAGGAACATTTCTGCCAAGTTTTTATCAAGATTATCAAAAGATTCGTAACATACATACATACATACATACATACATACATACATACATACGCCTTACTTTCTACTTTATATAATAGATATTATATTATCCAATTAAATATATTATATTCATCAAAAGAGTCAACATAGTAATTATCATATCATATCAGTCAAGATAGAACTAACCATAACTTTACTTTTCCCCAACTATTGTCAGGTTGGGTGGACTCAGAGGCGCCCTAAAGATCCCGAAATTGAAAATCCCAGTCTTCGCCAGGATTCAATCCCGGGTCATTCCAGTTCGGAAGCCAAGCACTTTACCACTCAGCCACCACATTTTCGGCCTCCACTATGTGTCAAATGAAAAACCTGGTCGTTACATTTTGTTAAATCTTTTTTTTTTTGGTTGCATTAATTAATAACATCGTAATGAGAATGCTTCTTCACTGTACGGATTCCTGGTTACAAGAGGAAGTCCTTTAAGAGATGAGAAATGACTACGACAACTCTTATAATAAATGTGCTCGTAGATTTACTTCGCGGAAAATGTTTTCTGTGACAACTGAGTGGGATTAGGATTAGACTATTGGTCGATTAGAGACCTAGTACAAATACATGCGACATGGGGATGTTACTTAAAGCAATATATATATAACGAAATGACAGGAACAAACCAAAACCATTATTCATGAAAACAAAAACTGATTAAGGAACATAAAAAAGATAAATATTTTCTTGGCCAAGGAACATACAAAAAAAGGTCACCCTACGGTTTATCAATATTTTGCATAATAATCTCATAAACACAAGTCTAAATATTTCTCTGCCGCAAAACACACTAACTTTAATCAAAAGCAGATTCATCAACGTAGGAATCCAAATATGAAAATCCCCCACGGGTCTCCCACTTGATGGGGGGGGGGGGGCACCAAAATGAGTGTCCGAAAAGTGTTTTTTACATTAAATATTACACCATTATCTCATGCCATTGCCATGATGTAGCATGTCAAATTGCAGGGGACCCTAAAGAGGCCAAACCACCGTCAAGCCCCCCAGCCTCAAAATGCCTAGCTATGCCACTGGTAGTACACTAGAATTTGAAGGATGGGTACCCAGAAAGTTTTAATGGACGCCCAGGAGCAGATAAGCGCTTTTTTTTGTTGTTATTAGTTTTAGATCACGTGCGTCAAGCAGCTGATATCACGATAGTTTGGGATATTGACAGGCTCCCATGACATTCTCAATAGTAGTAACATTTGAGATTCATTGAAGTCAATATGGTGTCAAAAACATAGATACTAGAATTCCAAAGTGTGTCCCTTATTTATTGAAGTTTCCTTTCCAGATAAACGGTTCACCATTCGGTGGTATTCTTGTAAACTGTACCGGAACTTACCTGGAGTAAGGCTGACCCCAAACTTTGTGAAATATGATGTACCACTTATGCAGGTAGAGGAGAGTCTTTCTCTTTAATTCACAAGTAACTTCCTGCATGTGTACATCATGTCAAAGTTCCGCTGAAGATAAAAACATCAATGAGTCTGACAAGAAGTGCCAAGATTTCATATCAGTTTGTATGGTGCAAAAACATGATGAACTGTTGTCTAAATTATTAAAACTGTTTTATTTCAAGGGTGGGAACGGGAGAAAGATATTGTAATGTGTAGTTATACAAAAGAATTGTGTTGCATTAATTGTCGCCAAAACCTCTCGCGCTAAAACGGCTGAGGCAAAACGACCATCGTTCCAAAACGGCAGCGCCAAAAAGTGGCATACCCAGCACAGCATGGATCGCATTCTGGGCAATACTAGTTGTATTTAGATCTACACATTTTCATTAAGCTCAAGATTGTTGGCTCACCCACTGCACACCCCATTCTTTTGATCCTCCCCTATAACGCCAGCTAAGATGTACAAAAGTACTTGGAGAGCCATTCAAAAGTTGAACTGCTCACATTCTGTTACGGTA
Source organism: Biomphalaria glabrata (assembly GCF_947242115.1). Classification (NCBI taxonomy): domain Eukaryota; kingdom Metazoa; phylum Mollusca; class Gastropoda; family Planorbidae; genus Biomphalaria; species Biomphalaria glabrata. The sequence continues at coordinate 28,007,388 of NC_074717.1, forward strand.
AGTCTTTGTTAGGCCTCTAGAATGTAATGATATGCGAGTCTTGAGATGTTTCCTCTTCTGTCTTTCTTGTGCCCGTATATGTGAGTGAGGCATGTTATGAAAGAGTGTATGTGTATGTGTGTGTGGTATGTCATAACGTGTTCCGGAAAGTCAGCAGAGAGGTAGCAGTACTTATGTGCGTGTGTGTGACTCAAAGGAGTTTGCGGGAGGGGAATGGAGTGCTGAAGAAGAGACTCTTAGGGAGATCCGCATTGCTTGACAGGAAGACGGTACTGTCACGGGTTCCTGACGCCGGTCAAGTGAGCAGAGAAAGGCCTGAACAGGGAATTCGGACTGGAGAGGAGAGGGGAAGGTAGCTAGTGAAACATCTTTTAAAGAGCTCATTCAATCCACACATCGTAATGTATAACTTTATACCCCCCCACACACACACGCACACACACGCCATCATTCATTTCTTCTTGCATTCATATAACTAGATAGTCAGCCAATCAGAAAATACAGTCATAAGTTTAAAAAAAAAGTTCTAACGGTCGTGATGAACTAGATAACTGTGCTAGTGGGGGAGGGGGGGGAGGGAAGGGTTTGGAAGTAGCATCCCAAGTGATTCGGTGTTTCGTTGCCATGTCAAAGCCTGTCAGATGTGCCGTACTTTAAGTGGACGACTTAAGAGTTTTTGTAGTCTGGTGGAAACTTGCAATGACAAGGAGAGACTCCTCTTTCAAAGCTCAAGTACTTAGAAGAAACAGAAATGAGAGAGATCTATTCTTTCAAGCTATTTCTCATTTCGATTCATTCATTTTTTTTAATCAAAAATTTCTAAGGAAAAGAAAGGCGTGTGTGACTGCCTCAACTGATTTTGAATAACAATTGTTTGATATTGATTGCATTATACTTTTTGATAGCCATAATATTGATTTTTATTTTGACACATTTCAAGACTCAGCAGAAATGATAGAGACCGAAGTGAAAGGTAATTTGTACAAAATTTTCGGATATAAGTTCCACGTTGGGATTAGATTTGGTTCTCCTGAAGCTACATAATTACAATTCTCAAATTAATATTTATAGACCTCCCTTACCTTCACTCCCCCTCCCTTCCAGACACACATACAATTTAAAATACCCAAAACAGATCAATGCTGAGATGTGGATGACTTGGCCATCTGTTCTGGCCTTTTCAATTGAGTTTGCATAGCATTATTGTGTCTTGATGGTGTGATCTAGTGGTCATCGGTTAAGAAGTAGCGACACACGCTCACCTATAAAATGTTCTAGACTTTCTTGTACACACAAATTATAGTACAATAGAGTAATATCGTATAGTACACAAATTAAGGTCGAGTGAGATGCCAACACAGTAGAAAGGGTAATCCCTCTGACTTAAAAGTGACTGGTCTGATCCTTAAAACTGTGGTCATTTTTATGTCCTCTAAATCATGGCCGAACTTCTATGTTCATGAAAGGTTTGACAGGACCGACACAAATTAGGCAGACCAGGGGCTTATATGTAGCCCGTGAAGCAAACCACTGGAAGACCACACGACAATCATGTGACCACACAAGAGTAACCTCAAAAGATATTAAGTCGCCACACTTCACCACACCGACAACGTTGGCCAGGCTTCTCCTCCTAACCTCAAAAGATATTAAGTCGCCACACTTCACCACACCGACAACGTTGGCCAGGCTTCTCTTCCTAACCTCAAAAGATATTAAGTCGCCACACTTCACCACACCGACAACGTTGGCCAGGTTTCTCTTCCTAACCTCAAAAGATATTAAGTCGCCACACTACACCACACCGACAACGTTGGCCAGGCTTCTCTTCCTAACCTCAAAAGATATTAAGTCGCCACACTACACCACACCGACAACGTTGGCCAGGCTTCTCTTCCTAACCTCAAAAGATATTAAGTCGCCACACTACACCACACCGACAACGTTGGCCAGGCTTCTCTTCCTAACCTCAAAAGTATGACCAAATTAAAAAAAAAAAAGGACAACATAATGACTTTCGAATTCAAATCAATAACTCATCAATCTTATGTTGCTGTTTGTTTTTTCTTAACCTTATCTTGTGTGTTTTTTTTTTAACTGCTTGCTTTTATCCATATAAGTTCTCCGTTATCAGAGGTCATCCTTGATCTATCACCACAACATTCTCCCCACCCCATTAGCCAATCTCCTCGACATCCCAGGCACCCATCTAACTTTCCTTAAAAAAAAAACAACTGGTGGTCCAGGTGACGTTTCTTGCCCTGTGGCGAGCGGTTTCTTCCCACCCCATCGATTTTCCAGGCTCCAGATGTTGCAACGCCCCCCCCCCTCCCTCCCGACCAGAGCAGACATGTCAACTGTTTTTATGAAGTCAGACATTGACGTTAAGACCTGGTCCCATTGATCAAGCCACTGATACTTACTGGAACGGTCGATCTTACCGGAGGTGTAATGGACTTTCTAGTTTTCAACTCTAGTTTACTCCTCTCTCTTTTTCTCTCTCTTCTCTCCCAATCTCTCTCTCTCTCTCTTTAGTTTCAATTTCTCTATTTCTGTACTACTTTTTCTCTCTCTTCTCTCCCAATGTCTCTCTCTCTTTAGTTTCAATCTCTCTATTTCTGTTCTACTTTTTCTCTCTCTTCTCTCCCAATGTCTCTCTCTCTCTCTCTTTAGTTTCAATCTCTCTATTTCTGTTCTACTTTTTCTCTCTCTTCTCTCCCAATGTCTCTCTCTCTCTCTCTTTAGTTTCAATCTCTCTATTTCTGTTCTACTTTTTCTCTCTCTTCTCTCCCAATGTCTCTCTCTCTCTCTCTTTAGTTTCAATCTCTCTATTTCTGTTCTACTTTTTCTCTCTTCTCTCCCAATATATCTCTCTCTCTCTCTTTAGTTTCAATCTCTCTATTTCTGTTCTACTTTTTCTCTCCCCCTATACCAACTCTTCCTTTTCTCATTCATCTTTTAAAATCTACTTTTCGTAATTTGGTTTTTCTCTCTCCTCTCTCTCTCTCTCTTTGTCTCTTTTTCTTGCATTTTCTCGTTTTCTTGAAGATTCTTCCTCATACCCCCCCCCCTTTTTTTCCATTACCATTGACCATGAAATTGTGGGATGGTGGAGGGCACTATCAGGTGAGGGGAGCTAAAGTAAGGGAGAGTTACAACCCAAAACAAAAAGTCAATATATGAGCAAACACAAATGTTATATAAAGCTCTCTATGACTTCTTTGACTGGCTTCATTGTACGCGTGGTTCCATAGACATTACTACACCCACCCACCATGGGAAGGTGCTTATTGATATAGGCAAGTGAATGAAGGGATAACCCCCCCCCCCGCCCCATCAAACTAAAGTTGCTTTTCGATATAGGCAAGTGTTCAGTAGAACGAGCCAGGGCATTGGATATCAAGTCAGAGAATGGGCAGAAGTCAAACTGAAATTTATCTTGCAATAGAAAACAACTGTCTCCTCCATGGGCGCCTCGAACAGCATTGTCTGTGACTCCACAGTGACCACTTCATTTTATCAGCTTTGATAATTAGAACACATCACAACCATGACAAAAAAACCTGGCTTTAAATATTTCTTTTTCATTGAGTTGTCATATTACCTATAACATTTGTAGGTTCTAATGTTATAGTATTTCCATTTGTTTAGACCAATAAATTGATCTCATAAAATTCAAGACAATCCTAAGAGAGCAATGATGCAGTCTTCAATGGGTGTAAGAGAAATTATGTATGTGTGTGTGTGTGTATGTAATTAAGCATCAAAAGTGATAACAGTATTCAAAAGAAAGTGAAACAAAAGTATCACCGAGAAAGACATATACATAGATTTACCACCAAATGTATGATATTGATTTAAGCAAGTAATAGAGGCCAACATAACTGTATAGATGGTTGGGTCTTTTTAAATTATTATTACGATTCCTATCATTCCAATTCTTCATAGGGGGAAACTAGATCTTTGACACTTTAAGGGTATTTCCTACAAATTTGACAAAGTATATTTTGAGGAAGAAAGATCAGCTCATTGGCCTAACACTGACAGCTGGTTTGACGGTTATAACTTTTCAAAATATAATCATCTTCAAATTAAATTTGGCTATTTCCAACACGCCTCCAGCGAGTATTCCCGCACTTCCCCAGTGTATCTTTGTTTTCAGTAAAGAGTTAATAAAAAATTGATAAACATTCCTTCGAATTTTGCAAACCATATTATGTAGACTTAAGCTGGACTGAAATAATAGAAAATTTATCGTGAAAGCACATACTAATTATATATTACAATATTGAAGCATCACAAGAAATAAATAGAAAGAAAAATGATAGACCACCATCAGTTTTATAAAGGAGGGATTGATTTCTTTTTAAAAAATAAATATTACATGTATTTTGAAAAGTCGCCCACTTTTCATAACATGGTTAATTATAGCTGCTCATGGTATAAAACTCAGCTGACCTTCCACTGTTTGTTCTCTCCACAAAGAGGTGGACCTAATTATCTTGCACATTATTATTATTGAGAATGTGTCAGTGGCAGGATCAAACTTGGAGAAAAAAAAGAGGGGGAGGGAGTAGAACGGGGCCATTTGAAGTAGAACTAATTGAGCAAAGATTCGATCCAGCAACCCTCTACCCCATACCACCCCACCTGCACCACTCAAGAAACATCTCTTGTGGTACGTATCATGTGGAAAAGGAGGGGGGAGGGGGCAATATCGAGTTGAGGTTCATCTACCAACAGAGAGCGTCAGGTGGCGTTGGATCTGTTACCATATTTAGTTCGATGAGCCTCGTGGTCATTTACTGCTAGTCGATGGACTGTCTCACCCACACGAGGTACAGAGCTGCAAGAGTTGATTGCACTGTACAGGCGAGAGAAGAATGGCGACAGAGAATGAAGTGACCTGAGAGAGAAACCAATGAGAGGACACAATTTATTTATTTTTTAAGATGGGAGGACATGGTGTGTTTTTAGTTTGTATTCCCAGCGTGCAACTTCGAAGCAAAAGTGTACAGTGCAAATTTTTTAAAAAATCTGAAGGGAAGTAACTCGATTAGTTTGATCTCCACGTTTTTTTTTTTTTTGTTTGGTTTTGTTTATAAGAAAAAAAAAATATTTTTTTCTGAATAATTAGCTTTAAATGAAAGCATGTTTAAATTTTAAATTGAAACGATTTTTATCCATTGACCAATTTAATGTTTCAAAAGAAGGAGAACAATATTCCATTTAAAAGAATTGTTTTCACATTAGTGCTCATATCACAAAAGAAAAGGTCGTAATTTATTATACGATATACACACACTGCACATTCCTCAGACTACAGCGTGGAGCAAAGAAGTAAGTCGAATTATGGAAACAGTCACGTGATTACAACGTTCACACCACCAGATGCCCTTACGTTGGACTCCCCCCCCCACCCCACACATTTGTTGAAGCGATATTTGTCCAAACTAGTGATCCATGGGCCAGGCCAGGTCTGCTATATTTCCCCGATCTGCCGCCAGCGGAAATGACAAATATTAAATAATAATTAATTTGAGGACACAATTTTTAGAATTCATAGCTGTAGAATCCAGAAAATTTATATCACTAACTTAAATTAGCCAAGAAAACCAACAACATAACAGAGTTCAGTCGCTAATTAATATGCATAAACACATGAAAAAGCGTAGGACGTAATTATCTTCTCTTTTGAGGTAACGTCTATAATGTATAAGATAAAGTGCTGATTACTTGTGTTTTTGTTAACAAAAAAAAAGTCAGGAACATATACTGATTTCTTAAGTTAGTGTTGAGTAAATTTTTATCTAAGCAAGTAATAATAGAAGGTTAAAAGGCTTGAGAGCACACTAACTAGGTTGGTTTGACCTCGATGTACCACCAAACAAAGCATTTATATTTTTCGAACAAATGTTAAGATTATTTGCTTTTTAATCTTTTTTATTTATACTTCTACATATCAGTAACATTCAACGTTTCTCAAGACGAAACTAAAGCCAGTGACTCGCATGAGCGCATCCGTTGTCTTCCGAGACGAAAAGAGCCATGCACTAACTATATTGAACAATGGAGAACATGTATATTAAAAAAAAAAAGAACAACATGTATCTATGCATGAAAATTGTATAAAAAAAAAAAAGGTTAAATTGATGTTACATGTATACAGAAAAAAAAAGAAAGTGAGAATGCATATTTGATTAAGATTTTTTTAAAGTACTTTAAATGGTGAAAAGGTTCCTGCGTATTTTATGAATTAATATTTTTTTTTGTTTGCTTTTTTCCAGAACTTTCCATGCTTCATATAAGTTTGGTCAGAAATGATTCAAATCTATGTAGGTAAGTGACACTAGAGGGTGTGGTGGCTGAGGGGTAAGGCGCTTGGCTTACGAACCGAGAGTCCACCCGGCACACTTGGACTTCAGGTGAGGAAAGTAGGTTGGTCGTTGTGCTGGCCACATAATACCCTGGTCGTTAAACTTTGGCCAAAGAAACAGATAACCTTTCATCATCTGCCTACTGTTCGACAGGAAAAAAATGGCTAGAAGAAGAAGGGGGTACTTTACTTTTAAGTGACAATAATAATATGCAGACCTGGCCGGGAAATTCCTCAGTGGACACTGTTAAAGGGACTACAATAAATGTTTTGTTTACATCTAACGGAGCTCTCCTTGGCAGTGTCAAAGAATGAGAATTAGTTCATTTCTACAATAATAATAGTTTACGTTTGAATAGTCTGATATAAAGTTGGATAAATTACGTTTCCATTAAGTCTCGGGAGTGGGGGGGGGGGGAATATATGTAGCAAGCACAATTCCAAATCTTTATTTAGTTTCCACAAATAGCGTGATGTTTATACCAGCTGTGACGTTTTTAAATGCGGAATAAAACATAGTATCATGCCAGTGTATAGAAAATGCAATTGTCAAATGCCTATAAAACACTGCACTGAATATCAAATCATATACAAGTCTTCAAAGTCTGCCGTTAAGTAAAAAAAAAAACAACACAAACACAGTCATACTCACAAACAGGATATTCTCTACTGTCTCAAAGATCCTGCAAATTGTTTTCTTTTGTCAAACATAAACACACACACACAATAAGAAAGTAGGAACACCACCCCCACCCACTTTTTGTTTTCTATGGAAGTGTTCCATTATAGCGTCCAATCTAAAAATAATATAGGAATTTGTTTTTAAACTATCGATGTTTGGTATGTGTTGACAATTTATCTATTTTATTGACACAAGTATTTAATACTTTTATGGGTTTTTTTAAATAGCTATACAATTAATGACAATTTCTCTTCTTAGCTAACACTTTCTTCGTGGAATCAACAAAAAAAGGAGAATTAACAAGTTGGTTGAAAGCACAAGTGCACAGCGTGGTGCGAATGTGGAATGGTGCGAATTTGTGCGGAATTAAAAAATAAAAAGGAATTTTGGAGGTGTCTTGTATTTATTGTTATAATGGAGATATTCGGAAATTAATGCTATCACATTTCTACACACTATTTGTAATTAATTTATTCTTATAAAATAATACAAAACTATTGAATCATCGACATAGTGGTGCTTAGTATGGATGATTAGCATAGTTGGTAAAGCAAAGCGCAATGATTTTAAAAATGAATTCCCCACAGTTGCATTGTTTTATGACTAATAAACCATGAATATACATTCTTTACTAAATTATTTAACTTTGAATATAAAGTAGAAATTGAATTTTTTTTTTTTGTAGTGTATAATACTCGTTTGAGAAATGTTTATCTCTATCATATCAGACGATAATGTTATTGTTCCACCTCAGCATTACTATTATAACAATAACAATATAGAAGCCAACACGCACAGCACGATGCCATTGAGATGTCCCCAACAAAGTAAAAGCAATACGCTGGTCAGAAATAGGGAAAGATATAAGTTCAGATAACTTGTCTAGATAAATGGTCAGTGAATCAAAAATGAATGTAACTATTTGAGGTAGTTGTGACATGCGACTCTGGAGTAAAGTAGCGGGGCTAAGAGATAGAACAAAACAAAATATGTTTTTTTTTCATAGCAAATTGTTAGCAGGAAGACAAATAGTTGTAACTAAATATAGACATGGTTTAAAAAAGAAACGATAACTCCATTTTTTTTGTAAATACAGAAGTGAAAAGTAAACATGATGATAAATAAAAGTAAAAGATTAAGGTTCCTATTTTAGACTTTGATTTTAAGGTCATCTGTTTCTTTGGCTAAAGGTTAACGAGCGCGTTGTCATGTGGCCAGTACTACGACCACCGCCCTTATTTTCCCCAACTTAAGTCAGGTACCCATTACTGTTGGGTGGACTAAGGGGGCCCTAAAAAATCCCGAAATTTAAAATCCAAGTCTTCACTGAGATTTGAACACAGGACCCCAGGTTCTGGAATCAAGATCTTAACCACTCAGCCACCGCACCAATATTAAAAGTGCTAATAATAATAAACGATGGTATCATTAAATAGCCACAAAAACTATTTAAATATTTGAAACCAAAAAAAAGGGGGGGGGGGGGGGTGAACACTTACAGAGAAAAACAAATCCACTAATACTTTCAAAGAATACATGAATTCTATTTTGTTTCAAAGTTCAATGTCAAGCTCAAAACAAGCATTGAATAAGGTGCCGTTCACAATTGTTTCGTTTCTAAGTCTCATCTCTCTACCCCTGCACTGCCTTGGTTTTTCTTTTCATTCCGTATTGATTCTACATTTCTAGCTTTCCAATCACTTTCTAATCATTTTTATCTTCAAACTTTTATTTTTTTATTTTAACCTTTAAAAAAGGTGTCTTTAGAATTTAAACTCCTACTATTAAATTTTTTTTTTAAATTTAATTATCCTGACTTTAAAAGAAAAAAATAATAGTTAGTCCCAAACACTTGGTACTCTAAAGACTTAGTTCCGAAATAGCCTCAATGCATCTATTTTTTTCCACTGGAAGACAGCACTCCCTTTCAACTAGAGTTGTATGTACTGAGAGACCCGAATGAAGCGCACACACACACATCATCATCAACAGTTGTGGTGTGTGTTAGCTCATGTCATGGTTCTTGAAGAAATGTCCGATTTATTTTGTATTCTTCCGCTCATTATGAAATACTAATGTAGCACAAGTGTTTCCAAGTGTTCCTCCATTTGCTATTACGTAGCGATGGGTGTTATCAGGGGCGGACTGGTTATATGGGCATTCGGGAAAATGCCCCGTAGGCCGGTACCAAAAGACCAGGTAGGGTCACAGAAACGGCCGCATGGCTGCCACTATGTATTAAATTGTTAAAGGTTTTATAATACTCTTTTACAAACTGGGCCCTCTGAAATTTCTCTACAGTGTAATAGTAATTTAATCTAACAAAATTTCAGAAATAATGTAATAGCCTACATCCGTAGACAGTGCTACTAGTAGGCTTCATCCTTTTAGGGGCTACACACTGAGGGATTAAAAAGCAACATAAGGCCTATGTTGTTGTTTTTTAGAAATAGAAACTGTATGCATGTGAACAATTATCGATGCGCAAACTACTATAATTATTTTGAAGACAGGTTCGAGAATTTCTCTATATACCTATAAATGGATGTCCATCAAATGAAATGTAATTTATGGGCCTGATTGCATAGAAATGCCTGGGCCGATTTTGACACCCATTCCGCCCCTGGGTGTTATTAATGTCTGACTAATACGTACTGGCTGCCAGTGCTATATGGGTAGTTTTTGTTTTGGAATTACTTTAGTATAACACAACTTTCTATAGCCTGCTCAGCACTAAGGTCCAATATCTTTTGTGGACGTACGTTTGAGGGGGGGGGGGGGGGAGGAGGTACCTAGGATAAGGTTTCCGTGCTGCTTTCAGGATTCAAACTCGAGCCCTCTTGATAGGTATCCAAGCGGTTTATGTCACTCATAGTCCTTAGTAAAGAAATGTGAGAGGAGGAGGAAGGAGGGGTGTTTGACAGACGTTACATAATAGTAGAGGACGTGTTTGCTTTAACCATCTGAGCAGTAATGACGTAATAAGTAATGAGGTATAGATCAAAAATAAAATAGGAAGAACAGTTGAAATCAATTGGCGGGGGGGGGGGATCTCTTAACTAAAACGATAATAGACATTACATAACATTCTATTATAAAGGGGGTGGGGGAAATCTTGCATACATTACTCTAATCACGAATGTCATGGATTCATGATGTTTAAAATCAATTTTGTTTAGAACATAATTCACAGCTCAAAGGAGGAATTGAGCTGAAATGTTTATAGTGAGACTGAAATGCATTTAACAACTTAACAGCACAGAGACCAACTGAAGTGACACACAGTCTCGTGATATCTTCAAATCACTTCCATAATGGCTCGGTCAGTGCGCTGCCTTCCACGGCTCACATAGTGCCTTAAGTTACTCATTAATAAGACCTGCTATCCCAATGGTAGGAGTGAATGTCGTTGACGGTCGTTGACTTATAGACCCAAACTGCAGGTAGACAACTAAACCGCTGTAGGCGTAGTCTAGTTGAACTTATAAAACTTGAAATAAATTGCTAACAAAACTAAATAAAACTATTACAATAAAAACAAACGTAACTCGATATGATATGAAATAAACTGATATTCCAAACAAAACCATCTAACTCACTATAAAAACATATCTTCACACTCTGGCATCCTGGACTCGTCTGACCTCCCCCAGACAGCTGACGTCTGACCTACCCAAGACAGCTGACGTCTGACCTACCCAAGACAGCTTACTTCTGACCTACCCCAGACAGCTGACGTCTGACCTACCCCAGACAGCTGACGTCTGACCTACCCAAGACAGCTGACGTCTGACCTCCCCCAGACAGCTGAAGTCTGACCTCCCCCAGACAGCTGACGTCTGACCTACCCAAGACAGCTGACGTCTGACCTACCCCAGACAGCTGACGTCTGACCTCCCCCAGACAGCTGACGTCTGACCTCCCCCAGACAGCTGACGTCTGACCTCCCCCAGACAGCTGACGTTTGACCTCCCCCAGACAGCTGACGTCTGACCTACCCAAGACAGCTGACGTCTGACCTACCCCAGACAGCTGACGTCTGACCTACCCCAGACAGCTGACGTCTGACCTACCCCAGACAGCTGACGTCTGACCTCCCCCAGACAGCTGACGTCTGACCTCCCCCAGACAGCTGACGTCTGACCTCCCCCCAGACAGCTGACGACAGGGCCGCTCATCTTGCATCATTCACCCTGCATAGCCACCAACCAATCACTTACTTCTTCTCACTGTCACCATAGAAACACACACACTCTCTCTCTCTCTCTCGTTTTTAATATATAATAGGCTTGATAACCTCTAAACTTTAAAATGTACTCATTTTAAATACATTGTCATGAAAAAAAAACAAAAAACACACACACATTCAAGACAACGGTAGATCAATATATCTCAAAAACAATTGATTCTAACCTTGAGCCCGGGCCAATATAAAAAAAAAGCAGTCTACATGTCAAGTTCATGTCAGGCACATTTTAGAATGACAAATGTCAAAGTAAAGAATACGAGAGGATATAAGTAGAATGTTCATAATATAGAGGCATCAGAGAGAGCCGTCGTGTTGTGTTGTTTTGAATTAGTTCTAGCACCAACCTGCTGGTAGACACAACCGCTGTAGAGAGAAAGAGAAGGGGGGAGATGATAGGAAAGCGTGTGTATGTGTGCGCGCGGGGTTGGGAGGTCAGTCTGCTCAATCTAGACGAGCAGCTATATTCTTCTAATTAATATATCTACTGCTTGGAAGAAGAGACAATGCACGCAATAAACAAGGCCCTTACATGTATTTGATCACGGATTACATATACCGTATGAGAATTTCCATCCCATGCCTCGTTGACTAATCAGATGACTAAGTATACCTTAATACAGCCTAGTCTGCAGTGTCTAGTTCGGTCTATCGCATCTAGCTTGGTAGAAACGGCTTCAGACTTGTAAATAAATAATCACTACTTATGTTAATATTAAAGTTTTACTGCAGACCTAACTCATTATAAGTCTGCCATTTTGTTGTTCAATCCACTACAATTTATTTTAAATATTTGAAATGTTGATGAGTGGGAATTGAGTACAAGCACGCAAGAATTTCATCACAGCAAGTGATTGAAGAGAGACGCGTGCATCGCCCCCCTTTACCAGTTGATGTGCCTGAGAGGTGACACGCAAGACGCAGACCTATTTTGAGGCTCTCTCCGGGGAAACCTGTGGCGAAAATGTTGTCAAAGTCGGCAGGACAAAGCGGGCAGCCCTAAGCTTACCCCTTCGTAAAACCTTACAGTCATAAAATATGTCTAAATAACCGAAACCGCTCATGCGATCTTCTGAGACAAATGAATAAAATAAATAGCACTCTACGTTTAACTGGGAGAGGGGAAGCCAACAGGTCTGACGTCACACATTGGTTTGGATGAGCGGTGACGAAATTTACCAGACGATCAACACATCCGGCAGTGTAGAACAGCATTGGAGTTGTATTTTTTTTAAATTGTAGAACTAGATCTAGTAACCAGCTAAACTATACACATCTAGAGTTAGACCTCTACATAACAAATTGTGGACAGTAAAATTTAGTTTTTATAGATATTTATTTTAGCAAAATTACACATAGAGTCTAGAATTCTATAGACACATCATGATCTAGTATTCTAGTTCAATACGTTTATGAACTCTTGATCTAAACTCTATCTATACTAGCTATACATAGATGATTCTAATCTAATAGTTTTCGATTAGTTCGATGGTTCCAAGATCTAGATCTAAATCTAGATTAAGCCTAGTTAGAGATCTAGAGCGAGTCAAGATTCTCTAAGATTCCAGATCTAGTCTTAATCAACTATTGTTATTTTCAAATGTTCGAGCAAGTATGAAATAAACTAGATCTAGAAGAATACTAGACTGACTAGATCTAGACTATAATATATTGTCTATATTAGTAGGCCTATATTCCTGCCTATATAGACTCTAGATCTAGTCAAGATCTAGATCTTAATAGACCTCTACTAGTCTCTAGTTCTAGACTAGTCTATAAGTATAAGCATCTTAAATGTATATCTAGATATTAAGTCAGAGTAAATAACAGTTTAGATCTAGAATCTAGATTATACTTAAGACTTAAGTCTAGAATAAAACAATAAAATTGAACTTACGAGAAAGAATGAAGATTCTTTTGTTTTGTCACACACACCAACTTTAAGTGTCTTTTGGCAAGTCGCCTGAAAAGTTCCACTGAGGCGAAGTTCTGGGAGCGTAAGGGAGGAGTCGTCACCGGTACTCAGATCACAGCACTGGCCTCCCTCGTCACCTCCTCAAAACTTCCTGGGATTCTGATGCTAGCTGACATTGTTGACAAATGACGAGGCTCTGTTTAGGGTTGTTGTTTTTTTCCCTCTAGTTTTTTAGATTCAAGTGTAAGATCCATTGAAAGTTAGTGAGACTTAGTAAAGTTAATTAAAATAACTATTATTTTCTAAAATTCAAGCTTTTTCGTTTTACTTTTATTTTTTTAAATCGCAATTTAATAATGTAAAGATTAAGTTTCAGTTCAGTGTTTACGACACACGAGGCACAATGTAGCACTTGCTAAATATTTTCCCAAACAGTGCCTCAAAATTTCTGTGGATCCTGCATCCTACTTTTCGTGTGACAACAGGTTTCAGCTGTGGGAACTTGTAGCAATGGGGGGAAGAGGGGGAATAAAAAGGAATAAAAATAAAGAAAGAAAATGAGAGGGAAATGGAGAGGTGGTGGGAGGATGGGGGTGTTAATGGCTTCTGCTGGCATCACCTGTGTTGAATCCTGCTAAATAAATTCAGGAAACGAAGTAGCTGTTATTAGTGTTATATTAGTTACTCCCCCCCCCCTAATTGTGGTCCCTACCCGTTCAGTTATCTGGAGACAATGTACCACAAATAGAACTAGTGTTTCCACTTGAAACTGGGTCCCGGCCTCAGCTCTATGTACACGCTATAGGTCTTATCATCATGGGAGATCTTTTTTTTTTTAAATAGTTTTTTTTGTTTGTTTTATAAGTACATTCCTGTGTACAAGTTAGAGTTTGTCAGTTCGTGTCTCTCTTATCATTGATGGTGACCACCCCCCCCCCCCCATCTCTTCGCTTCCATTTTTGTTTATTCCAGTTGTCTCGTTTAGTTTGGTCAAGAGACAACATGAAACGCTTTAGGAATTAAATACTCAAAAAATGATTTCACGGATTCCAGCCCCCCCCCCAACTCACACCCCGGGGCCGCCCTCTATTTCCCTTTAAAGCCTCTATGATATCAGCCTCTCTCGCCACTTCCATGTAGACATTAAGATATTTGTCATTCCTTCAACTCACACAAAAAAAAAAATATGCAGGCCTCCTGGAATTTAATTACATGTATCATTATGTTACAGCAGCTAATAGGTTAATGGAAATAACCAACGGACTAAAAGCACTGGGACTCTGTGTGTGTGTGTGTGTGCGTGTGTGTGTGTGGTGAAACAGTTTCATTTTTTACAGACAGAAATTTAGAATCATGGCGAACGAGCGAGAGAATTAGGGAGAGAGAGAGAGAGAGAGAGAATGGAAAAACAGGGCGGGGTTAAGAGATGCCACCATTGTCGTCACACAACCCATACTTCCACTGCTCAGGTACTTTACCTGTCCCAGAAGTTTTTACACCTGACACGCACGGCATGTAGCCTAGTCATCTAGGATCCGCCAGGTACCACAGAACAGTGTACATGACCTCAGAGAGAGAGAGACATGGTTGGAGAGGGAAGAGAAGGGCAGTGACAAATGGACCGGGGGGGGGGGGAGTAGTGAAGGAGGTAGACGAAAGCTGATAGAGGGGCGGGAGGGTTGTTTGCACTGAAAAGTTTGATGCCTAAAAATGAGGAAAGGAAGCAGTGAGGTGGGGGGAGGGAGCGGTCTCAGGCAGTGAGAAAGAAAGAAAGGTAAGAGGGGTGAGAGAGAGCTGTGTAGTCTCTAGAATTAGAAGTCTAAATTGAAGTACCGAGCCGTCTGTAGAGCTCTGTGTGGAATGCGTTTGATGACCAAACTCGACTCAATTTTTTTTTTTTCAAGTCCTACCTGTAGACATAGACTACGACAAAGTGTGCCCCTTATGACAAAGTGGGTGAGGGGGGGGGGCGTTAAGGTCGGCATTAGGGAAGTGATGAGAGTCTGAAAATAAAACAACTTTTTTTTTTTACATTCATATTAATGTCTGCATGCTTGTTGAGAGGGAGGAAGTGGCTTGTCTAGAACCATAAATGAACAGACTAAAAGCAAGCCAGTGAGGAGCTCCATTGCCTAGAACTCGTGACAACATCCTGGACGCTTGCAGGTTTATTATTACACACAGGATTCTACAAATACACACACACACACAAATACTTTGTGTTTCTAAAACAAAAAGAAGTTTTGTAGAAACGAAGACATACTGGAAAACAAAAAACAAATTGCCATGGCTAAAAACAAACAAACTGTAAGGGTGGACATGCTTTTAGTAATATTCTGGCAATCTGGTTATTAATTTCTTGCTAGATTTTTACCTTCATTTTTTCAGGATATATATATATATATATACTCAATGACTGAAATTACCTAAATTCTTGACATTGACAACTGCTAACAAAAAAGTGTGTCATATCCAAGCATGCGTCATTCTTTTTAAACTTATTGATTCCCAATGTTAATCATGACGATACTATATGAGTATCAATCAGAGCTAGACTATCTTTTCATGCAGTATATTCTATCAGACTGATGGCCTTATTTAGCATTCACATTTGTATACTTTCGTTCGCATCACCTTGACACTGTAGACAAAGGAATACAGCATTTTATTCCGGACTACATGAGGCAAGAAGGACAGTAATTGTAAACGCGGACATTCATGCGTCTAAAAACCCAGTTTTACCAGAGTCTGTGACTGTCCATATTAAGTGTCCAGCCTGGTTTGTAGGTGCCGAGGTGCGTGCCTTGCAGTGTCCTTTCTACACGACCTGAGACTCAAAACTCTAAGTTTGTTTATGCGTGTGTGTGTCCGCGTCTCTCTTGAAGCCTGCTGCCAGGTCGAGAGGACGCATACGTTGCCATGACAGGAGACGTGGAGAAGAGGGGGGGGGGAACAGGAGTAAATAGGGCGAAAGGGGGGGGGGCTGGATCCAGGTGTGCCGGTACTGCATGCAAGATGAGGAAAGACACGGCGACTTGTTGAGGGACAGTGAAACGAATGTGTTTTTAAAGTCAAGAGGACAGAGAAGCGAAGAAATAAATTGGTAGCAGGCGTGGGCCTCGTAAGTCGGGGAGGGAAAGCGAAGGGAGAGAGAGAGAGAGCACTTCCAGCTTGGTGAATTTGGCGACAGCCCACGTGACTTCATCAGAAGTTCTTTGTGTACTGAGGTACCGTTTGTTAGAGTTCACCTCACCCGAATACCTGTGCCCCCCCCCCTACAGCTTCCTCTCTTAGCATCTATGACAGTCCCCAGGATTTTGTTTCCCCTCTTGAAAATGTGTGTTAGGTCGTCGCTTTGATACTCCTCTGATTGCTTTCTCAACATGTTTCTTTTCTTTCAGCCATATTCTCTTAGTCTTCTTCCATTCATTTCTTTTCTTTCAGCCATATTCTCTTAGTCTTCTTCCATTCATTTCTTTTCTTTCAGCCATATTCTCTTAGTCTTCTTCCACTCATTTCTTTTCTTTCAGCCATATTCTCTTAGTCTTCTTCCACTCATTTCTTTTCTTTCAGCCATATTCTCTTAGTCTTCTTCCACTCATTTCTTTTCTTTCAGCCATATTCTCTTAGTCTTCTTCCACTCATTTCTTTTCTTTCAGCCATATTCTCTTAGTCTTCTTCCACTCATTTCTTTTCTTTATCGCTCTTCTACACTTCTAAGATTAACCCTTTTCCACCTTTTAATTATCCATTCGCAACTGGGTTTTCCTAGTCACGTGAAACACAGCACTCATACTTAATCTTCGGAATCAAAGACATGGACATTGTAATTATCCATTCTCTAAATTCTCTATTTTTCCCCTTCAGCCGTCTCTTGCTCTCTCTCTCTTTCTCTCACACATTTTTCTCAGTTATCCTTCCCACACATATCCCACACATACCACACACGTTTCTTATTTCTTCCTGAAGTACTTTTTTCGGCTTAGCGCTGACATTTCAAAACGACACAATCCATAATTTACACACCCACGAACGCAAAGTAAAAAAAGTGACACGGAATGTAAATTCAAATGTGGAGGTAAAGACGTAAATCCTCAGATTTACAGAGATTGGAGCGGGGGGGGGGGTGAGCAGGTCAGATTTACAGAGATTGGAGCGGGGGGGGGGGTGAGCAGGTCAGATTTACAGAGATTGGAGCGGGGGGGAGGTGAGCAGGTCAGATTTACAGAGATTGGAGCGGGGGGGGGGTGAGCAGGTCAGATTTACAGAGATTGGAGCGGGGGGGGGGTGAGCAGGTCAGATTTACAGAGATTGGAGCGGGGGGGGTGAGCAGGTCAGATTTACAGAGATTGGAGCGGGGGGGGTGTGAGCAGGTCAGATTTACAGAGATTGGAGCGGGGGGGGGGGTGAGCAGGTCAGATTTACAGAGATTGGAGCGGGGGGGGTGAGCAGGTCAGATTTACAGAGATTGGAGCGGGGGGGGGGGGTGAGCAGGTCAGATTTACAGAGATTGGAGCGGGGGGGGGTGAGCAGGTCAGATTTACAGAGATTGGAGCGGGGGGGGGGGTGAGCAGGTCAGATTTACAGAGATTGGAGCGGGGGGGGTGCCCCTGTTCTTGTAAAAGACATTGGTGATACTATACATTTCATGACAGTGAACCAGATCGTCGAAAGTAACTGATTCCGTCCACTGTGACGCTCCCCTAGTTATGTCTTCGCTTTACAACTCTCCTCGGCCACGCTATGCTGGCTACAGAGGTTTAGGGATCGCTTCACTTTAACTCGGAAAAACATCAAAGTCTTGACTGATGTTCCAAGGTACTAGTTCTAATAGGTGGAGACCAAAATAGTTTGGCGACACTCAAGAGTTTCAGGAAGAAAAAAAAAGGGGGGGGGGAAGCTGAAACTGATGACGTCAGCCTCCTAAATGTAAATGTACCGGAGGAAGAAGAGAGAGGAGAGAGAGAGAGGAGAGAGAGAGAGAGAGAGTAGGGCCTAAAGTAAAAGGAGAACATGCTGGTGGGCGAAGAAACCAGTACTACAAGTTCTAGGTTTTTGTTTTCCTCTGAGTGTGCGAACGTGCGTGTGTGTGTGTGTGTTCTTTGAGATCATGATCGGAAACGCAATTTGTTCAGAAAAGAAACCTTCGATCAGTGTCTTGGTGCCGTTAGACCCCTCGCTAGAGACAATGTACACACACATACATGTCAACCCTCCAGCCAAAGGTAATACCACCCCACCCCAAACACACACTAACAATTCCCTGAAGGACGGGCCCTATGACTAGTACAAGCTCATGACTAATTCTACACCTGATTGTGTTTTGTTTCCAAGCTCTTGTATTGAATATATAGGCCTTCAATCACTTTGATGTCTAAACTAATGTTATGAATAGATGCAAATGAAAAGACCAAATGGAAGAAGTACAAATAACGAAAACCTTTACAAATATTTGTGCTTACAAAAGACCACCCAATGAGCAAAGCTTCCAAAATATTTTTGAAATACTCAGAATCTAGATTTCTCAAGATAATTTGTCAGATTTTTTTTTTTGTTCTCCTATGATCTTTCTTTTCGTTTGGTTTTAAAATTGCATTCATGGATAGTATGGACATGCATAAACCAATATACCAATAAAAAGGCAGTTTCTGGTGTTTTATAGCTGTGTGACCTTGCGCATATCAAGGATCTACACGACAATTCAAAAGAACTTGACAAAGATGCATCATTATTGTGTCATTCGAGACACTTCGATGTGACTGTTATGATTGCGATTTTTGGTGTGAGTTGGTGTTAAGAGTAATGTGTAGCTCAAAGGGACAGCCTACGAGTTTGTGTGTAACACTAACTCCCTTTTTAAACTTTTTTTTTTTTTTGTTGCTGTTGCCGATGTGTCAGATACGTAGACTAAGACTGTACTGTCGTAGAGGTAACAAAACTCTATTTGTTTTAAAAATATTCGCAGACTTATTTGAGATGAGGTATCATCTGTCATGAACAAATGATTACTTTTCAATTTCTTACTTTGGCTTATCCTGGGACATTAACTAAAGTGAACAATACTCCATTCTATTCAATCTAAATTCTGTGTGTCTGATACGTTGACTAATTGAAATAGTCTTGTTTTTGTGTGGTGTACTTTGAGAGTCACTCGCTTCCTGTTCTCTTTTCTTCCCATAACCCAAGCATAATTATCTGGAGAAATAAAACTACAAAATTCTTGAATATTTTACATTATCAAGGCTAATTATTGACATTTAAAACCACTTTTAGGATACATTGCCCCCCGCCCTCTAGTCTCCCTCGTCAAGACGAAACTCAGCGGGTATACGACATTTGAAGAAATCATTTGGGATTGTACAAAGGAGAGAGAGAGGACAGAGCAGGAATTACCATTCCCAAAAGTCTGGAGTCAGGATAGAGGTAATATGAAGAGCTTATAGAAGTGTCATGGGGAGAAGGCCAGCATTTATATGCATTGGCGACGCACACATACATATATATATGTATATATATATATAACATATACGTATACCACTATGTCTGAATGAATCGACATTATTTAAGACAAGAAGTCGTATTGATAATGGACGACTTTAATGAAAGCGGTACTCTAAATAAGAAAAGTAATGTTACTATGGAAGTCTATTGCAAACGAGAGATTATTTGAGAGAACGAAGAAAGTGTTAATTAAGAGAAGGAAAGAGTTGTTTTAAAAGTGTTCTTGTGAAAGGAAGTAGGCCATACTATTAGAAAGGAGGACATCGTTATGGTCAGGGATAACTGTACAAATAAAGCATATCGTAATGAAGTATGTAGCTCTGTCTCACAAGCCCGGTGTAATAATGAACCAAGATGTGAATTTCGATGTAGTCTAGTCACAAGTTTGTTGTTAAAGTAACCAGTACGTTACTTCACAGCACCAACCTTCTCGATGTAGATGTCAGAAACATTATCTAACAGAGAGACGTTGAGAGAGTGAGAGAGGAGAGGGGGAAGAGAGAGAGAGAGGAGAGAGAGAGAGAGAAAAGGAGAGAGAGAGAGGGAGAAGAGAGAGAGAGGAGAGAGACTGGTACGAGGTGGGTATTCCCAATGGATGTCATGTGTGCGTGTGTGTATGCTCGTGTGTTTGTGTGTCGTTGTTCTCTGGGTGGACTGTCCCACCAGCTCTACCGTCAACGGCAAGACTTTAGTGAGAGCCAGAAGCTGGTATCTCCAGGCTGTCACGTGACTTTCACAAAGACCAGGTTCAGGATAGAGAGGGTGACGGTGTCCAGCTTCTAATAATGACGACATGGGGAGGTCAATTCCATTGAGACTCGGACCAGTGTGAACACCTGTTGTCGTCTGACACTACTGGGTACCTGGGTACAGTTAGCCCCTAACCCTACCCTTACTCTCTATTTGGTTTAAGACAAACTTCCAATGTCTCTCTCTCTCTCTCTCTTGACATGATATATATATATATATGGCTTTTTTTTGTGACGGTACGCACCGGTACGGCGTACCGGCACCTTATTGAATTGTATTTTAACGTATATTATTAATTTATTAGTAGTTAAAGTTAGTCAATCAATCACTCAGTACCGGCACCTTATCACTGAGTACCAGCATCTTTTTTTTTTTTATATATATATGTGTGTTTGTTTTTATCTAAATGTGCGCTTAACGTAGCTATAAAATAAGAAGGTCAGTGAATACTTCATGTATGCTCTTATCTACCCTCTGCAACGGGTCTGAGAGTGTGGTTCAACTGTGATTAGGTTGTAGCTCTAGACAGCTATTCCAACTAAGCCTTGTGTAGCTGCTAGCCAATGACATCTGAACACGACCTGTACCAGCCAAGAACATCTTAACACCAGCAGTACCAGCAAAGAACATCTGGAAACCACCAGTACCAACAAACAACATCTGAACACCACGAGTACCAGCAAAGAACATCTGAACACCGCCAGTACGAGCAAAGAACATCTGAACACCACCAGTAACAGCAAAGAACATCTACAATAAACACACTCCCGCCTGTCTCTCTGTATCGACCTTTTATCTCACTCCAACCAACTTTCACCAGCCTTTCACCCCTGTAACTCGTCTTTCGTAAGTCCTACTCTTGGTTACATCAGACATCTATTAGCCAATAGGAACACCCTCACAAGCTCCATCCTGAGCATCCCTTCATATGATGTTAACTTAGATAACAATTGAGACCTAGACATTAAGAGAACGAAATGAAACCGTCCATGTCTTGTCTGCACACAAGTGTGTCCTGGACTCCTCTGAATGTGCCCCCCCCCCTCCCAAACTTTTGTCAGTCTGAGACTGGAACACTATATCTATATTGTCATGAAAATTAATCATGTTCTCTCTCTCTCTCTCTCTCTGTGCATGTTGATCATTCCACCTTGTCTGCCGAGCCTTCGGTGACTGCGCATGTCGGAAGTATGGAGTAGCACTAAATCCACATAGCGTGTAAGTTTTTTTTTTTTTTTTAAAGTTGTTATTGTTTATTTCCCAGCAATGTATGTTGACTTGTTTTTGTCACGTTGTATAAATACAACATAGTGTGTCTGTGTGTGTTGGATAGAATATCTGTTTGGTTGAATTATTTGTCTCTGAATGTCTACAGGCAAGGTGTTTTGCAGACGACCTTATAAAATAGAAGCACAGTGTTTATGAAAACGTTTGTAAGATTTTACAGTAAAATGTAACGTCACCTTTTCACGTGTAAATGTGTAGTCCATTAAATCAGATCGCTTATAAAACACCAATAACAAACAAACAAGTACCTTCCTTTTTTTTTTTGAAAGACTATTCCTTCTAATGAAGCTGATGTTTTTTTTTTTAATTTTTCCTAAGAGTGATTATTTTGCTTTTAATTACTAATGAATGATAAATTTAAAAAGGGAACATTTTTATTTGCAAGCTAATAGTGGAAACTGTAATAAAACGAAATGACTCCATCCAGTGTTTTCTATTGTACAAGATCTGTTGCAGGTTGCTAGAACCCCGAGTACGCTATTTTGCACCAACATGGCACTCGGTTGGAAACGATTGCTGGAGGAAGTGATTAGGCTAAATGAATACCAAAAACAAAACTCCTGTGGGAGTGTCCAAGGGAATGCGATAGCTTTCCCATTGCAAATGGTGGGGGTTCCCTGTGAACTCGGCCTTCGGCCATGTATTCTAGTCCATGAGCCCGGAGTGCCAGATACATCGGAAATAGCAATGTTTTTCATAGACATTGACTTGAACCTCTTCCAGACAGAACAGTTCGTTCAGGCAGTCTTACACGCCCAGAGTTCGAAGAGCCTTCGACTCAACTCTTTTGACAATCTAAACTATGGTGGCATTTAGGCTCTACCTCTCGTGGATATCGATGTATTCTTCTATGAATTTCTCTGACGCACATATTAGCGCCAAGTATTTCTTGTCTGTATTATGCTGTTATAGTACGTCGGCCTTGTGTTGGGTCCTTTACATTTGTTTGTTTGTCCGGGTGACTGGGTCTAAGAGCTGTTAAACTGATATTATGTCAGTTTGGCTACTTTGGTATCATTTTAAGGACAACCTTTCAAAGTGCAACTAGGTCACACCGAAACTTCTGTTTTACCGAAACTTCTCTTTTATACAACAAGATTTTTGTTTCCTTCTTATCTTATCTAATATAATACAGACGTTACTTCAAAAAAGAAGATGATTACGTCCTACGCGTCATGCATTTAGTCATTATTTTTCTGGGTGGAAAGACATGCTCCAATTTGATTCCCATTTCTGTAATTCATCTAATTCTCTTTGTAAAATATCTGTGTCTTGTGTTGTTTTTATTGTTCTATATATTATGCAATCGTCTGCAAATAATCTGACTTTTGTTCCTGAACTAATGCAATTTGGTAAATCATTTATGTAAATTAAAAATAGTAGTGGACCCAAGACTGTACCTTGAGGTACACCTGAGTTTACTGTTATCGGTGTTGATTTAGAGCCATTTATTATTACAGTTTGTTCTCTCCCTATCAGAAAGTCTTTAATCCACTGATGCAGTGGACCATTAATGCCGAAATATTTTATTTTTTTAAGCAAACTATGGTGTTTCTTGTGTCTTCTTATGTTTCCTGAGTTTGTTCACATGGTTCTGTTAGAAGTTTATTGGTGGAAAGTCCTACACAAGTAGCTAGCAGGGTCACAATCTTAGTCGGATAAACAGATGTCGTCTACGTCTCAGATAGAACTGAGTTCAACAAATACATGTGTAAGGTTTTCAGTCAGAGGAAGAGAAAGAGAGAAAAAACAAAAAAAGACAGAGAGAGAGAGAGACAGACAGAAAGAGAGAAATGCTGAGAGAGAGACACACAAAGAGAGAGAGACAGAGACAGAGAAAGAGAGAAACAGAGAAAGAGAGACAGAGAAATAAAGAGAGAGAGAGAGAGAGAGAGGGAGTAAGGAAAAGAAACAGAAATCGAAAGGAGATAAATAAACTCAGAAAGAAAGAAAAAAAATATAATGAGAACTGGAAAAAGAAAGCGAAAGAGAGAGAGAGAAAGAGAGAGAGAGAACAGATACGAAGAAACGACCAACAACTAGAAACAGAGAAAAAAGAGAAAGCTAAAGAGATAACGAGGAAAGGATGTCGAAAAAGAGAAAAGCAGATTGAAATATATACATATGCATCTAGAAAGAGAGAGAGAGAGAGAGAAAGAATCAGGGCAAAAAAATGAAAGGAACAAAAAAAAAAGAGAAAGACGGAAACAAGAGAAAGAAAGAGGGAGAACAAGTTAGAGAGAAAAAGAAAGATGGAAAAAGAGATAGAGAGAAAAGTAAGAAATAGAGAAAGAGCGTTAGAAAAACAAATCTATTTACTAAGACACAGCTCCAAATTCCAATGACACACACACTTCCTGTCAGGGTATTTCCTAATGAACTTTTCCTGGGACCAGGTTTGTCTTGTTTTCTTTCATCTTTGGTTTTCTAGCATCATTCTGAAGTTTTGTGTTCTCTTTATGTTTTTACTTCCTTTGATCAGGGAAATAAATTACCACCTCCCCCCCCCCTCCCAAACCATTACATTTTTTTTTGTTTTTTATTTGCTTGACTACCTCCAGAGTGGTAAAACAAACAATGTTCAAACTCTATTGTTCATATGGGACATACTGAATGTGTTTTTTTACAAAGCTTCTATCAGCTCACTGTCGGTTTGGTAAAAAGTTTGTGCACGATATTTCTCCCACACCCAATCTCGTAACAAGCTGAAATGTTGCACAATTATTTCTTTTACCTGACAAAACATGAATAAAAAAATAGCTAATTCATTATTTATGATTAATTATTTTGATTGGTTTTGAACAAGGGAAAGAAATTGTACTTGACTGATGTGGTGGTATAAGTTGAATTAGCCCCCTTTACACGTTGCTTTAAATTTGAAATTAACAATACATAGCTATTAAACATAATCAATTCTCTAGTGAAATGGTTAGTGTGTTGGATTGAGGAGGCTTGAGTCATTGAGTCCAGGTCGTTTATAAAATAAATGCGTTTAAAAAAAAAAGCGATCATGGTAATATTTAGGCTACACTTTGACACAGATAAACCCTCCTCCCCCACCCCCCTTTTCCCAACTGGTGCCGACAAGTGATAGGATCGTAGCGTTTTGAGAAAGCTCAGCCTAATAGCATGAAACAGCGCTAAACAAAAACAAAAAATATTTCTAATCGCATAGGTTTATTATTGTTAGTCTGGATTTATTACATATTTAATTACATGACTGATCCAAACTAATTGATACAAAAAGGTTTAAATAATGGTTTTTATATAAGCTTTGCTTTTTCCTTTTCTTGTTTTGTTTTTAAATTATTTTATATATTTTTTATATAAATCCTTACACTTAGACTTGTAGATTAACATCAATCGTTCTGTCTAACGCCGTAACAGTTTCATTGGTTGTGTTAACATAACATGTGTAGCGTATTTAAACATATCCCAAGTGGTCTAGTGGTTAGGATTTCGCGCTCTCACCGCGGAGGCCGCGGTTCGATTCCCCGCTTGGGAATTTTTTATTTTTATTTTACGAAGCCCATTTCTTCCACTAACTTATCCTCCTATTTCAGTTATAGCATGTCGCCTTTTGTACTGTTCATCTCACACTTTTGGTAACCACAAATCATGATATGTTTGTTTCCGTCGCGACTGTTTCAATAGATGAATTCGTTTTCTTTCTAATTTTGTTATGGTCCTTAATTTGAATGTTCTTCTGTACATTCATGTTTTTGCTGCTCAGTTGTAGCAAGAGCTAAGTGAACTGAACTTCAACAAAAAGATGTCTATTGTGTATGCCTAAGAACTAACTACATCAGACTTACGGTTTTTAAAATATTCTACGGCCTCCGCAGAGATCTAAGGACTATTCGTACAAGTTTCATGAAGACTTGATAATTACTTAATACCTACAAACATATTACAGTGACTTTCATTTTGCTTTATACATCATATTATTATTTTTACTTTTTTAAAAATCTAATTTTAGCTTAAATATATTTACAAAAACTGAGTCTTTACTTTTTTCCGAGGCAAAGGGTATGTATCTCATGTTAACAAATAGAAAGTATATTTTTAAAAAAAATCCTTAAAAATATATTTGGTGAATGCTTCCATGAATATTAAAACTTCCTGTTAGTTTCGATTTTATGATATTAACTCTCCACTCAAAGTAACTTCGGGAAAATTTCATAGTAGGCCATAGAAACAGATGGCCTTTACATCATCTACCCTACAGATAGCAAGGTCTGAAGGGGGTTCGTTACTTCATCTCCCAGGCTCCAAATGATACAAAGAATTGCATTTCACATCTACCACAAACCTCCAGGTCAGTGGTAGGGCACCTTACAGAAGGGAGGCTCAAACTATGGCCCCCAGGTTATGTCCAGCCCGTGACGCTGTGCTGGGTAGTTTGCGGAACTTTTTTTTACTTTACAGTGTTTCGTCATTATTTATGTATGATAACAGCATTGCATCATTATAGTATTATTTCATTATTTATGTATGATTACAATAATACATCATTATTTATGTATGGTAACAATATTACATCATTCTTTATTTTTGACAACAGCATTGCATCATTTTTGTGTGGGTGATTATAGTATTATTTCATTATTTATGTATGATTACAATATTACATCATTATTTATGTATGATTACAATATTACATCATTATTTATGTGGTAACAATATTACATCATTCGTTGTCTATAACAACAGCTTGGCATCATTAGTTTTGCATGACTTCAATATTATATCATTATTTATGTATGATTACAATATAACATCAGTATTTATGTATGATTACAGCATTACATCATTCTCGATGTATGATAACAGTATTATATAATTACATCCTGGACGATGACACAATACATTCGCTGATGTAAGATGTAAGTATAACATTTTTAAACATTTAATTTAATTATGTTTTTTTTTTAACCGATGTATTAAACTTGTGTACTAAATCATTGTACCCAAAATGACAAACTCCAGCAAGTTGGGCTAGACGCAGTGGCCTCACTAGGGGTGTTCGGGCCGCACCAGGTGACACCCACTCTATTGACGCCTCAACAAACAGCAGAGAGGCAGGAAGCATATCCAGATAGATCTCTTAGCCATTGGTTAAAATAGAGAAATACATAATAATAAATACAAACAAGATAGTTTGTGTGGAAACACAAACTCAAAATCGGCCCTGGAAGTGGTCCAGGTAAAAAGGCAGGTTTCAATGTTTTAAGAAAGAATATCAGAATGAAATTCTATCAAAGGCAAATGACAGAGAAGAATGGAGAAAGAAGGTTTCCCTAACTGTCCAGCAGACCACGGGATGGGTGAAAGTGAAGGAGTAGTTCGATGTGAACCTGGCCTAACTAATATCATGTAATGAATATCTAATTGATCCAATTGTTCTGTAAAGAGTCTTATTCAAAGCCTCAGGAAAAAAAAAACATTTCCGTAAAAAAATCTCTTCTTCCTTTAGTTCGGTCTTCTGCCTCGCATGTGCAATGTTACAGTTCACGCAATAATACGAAAAACTACTTATTAATTGTTGTTTAAAATTACGTTTCATGTATATGTATACTATATAGTTTTTTTTCTCTTTAAAAATAAATGTAAATGTGTGTAAATGTAGTAGTTAGTATGACAGAACTTACATAACTTACATAACATAGCAATACAATTGTAAAAAATATTTTTTGACAAAAAATCTATAGTCGTTTGCATAAATGTTTTAAAAATATGGTACATTGTTGGCTCCCTTACTAAATAGCCTCCCGTGTTTGTTACTATTAATAGTGAATAGTTGTAAAAATGGTGTAATTTTATGAAAAAGCTGCTTGCATAGTTGATTTTAAAAATTAAAATTTTCATTTTCAGAAAAGAAAAAAGTAGTCGTTGCAACAGAAATTTGAATGATCTAAAATATCATGATATCAGATTTTCAATATCTTTTCTAGCTTACGAGATCTAAATGGGAAGGACGGACCGACTGACGGACAGACAGTCCACACAAATCTGATAGCGTGTATTCCCCTTTCGGGGGCGCTAAAAATAAACAAACTAGAGTTAGACATTAAGGGGAGGAAACAGTACAAATAAATTATGATTCAAGACTTAATTGGGTTATCTCTCTTCTTTTCCCATGATATATCACAGACAATTACATTTTTAAAAAGTTCTTTTTCATATGTTCTAATTACGTGATTGACAACATCTGTATCTATTTAGGGCTATCACTGCCATAGCGGTAGGACATGCACGATATTGATACAGATCATACTTTCACTAGTCTGCATTCAAACAGACAAAAAGGAGAAACTCCTTAATACCGTGAAGATAAGGAAAGCTGAGCTTGTTTGGTGATAGTGTAAGACATGACTCACTGTCAAAAGTCATCCTACAAGGAACAGTGGAGGGACATCGAAGAAAGGGTCGTACAAAGAAAAGCTGGCTGGACAATGTAAAAGAATGGATATATCTCTCTCTTGACATCCAGCTGCTGACGGGGAAAAATGGAGGGATTTTGGTCACGTGAACTGTCACGGCACCCTACGACTAAGTCAAGGAACAGATGAGATGTGATGACTACAACTGTTCCAGGGAGATAACTGTGAGAAAGTTAATGTCTACTTAAAAAATCATTTTCTCCCTCTAAAGCAGGGGTTCTCAACCTGTGGGTCGCGACCCTCTCGGGGGTCGATTGACGATTTGCCAGGGGTCGCCAAATACCATCGAAAAAGTCTCTTCTTCTATTGCTGTGTGTGTGAGCGGGGAGGGGGGTCGCGGCAGAGTGGGGGATTGTAAAAAGGGGTCGCCGAGCTTAAAAGGTTGAGAACCGCTGCAGTCTAAAGTCAGGACGTATATCCAGCGCTACGCAATCTTTAGATCACTGTTTCACAAACTTTTATCCGTCTCTCAACCCCCCCCCCCCCCACACACACACTTTCAATGTTGCCAAAAATGATTTCTTATTGTATAGTGCGTTTTAATAACAGAAGCGTTGTTTTTATTTTTTTTTTTTGGTACTATATAGTATTCATGGTGTTAATTTTTTGGGCTTCATTATATTGCTACTACATTTCTTCACATCGCATTATCTTCTTTTTTCTACTGGATTTCTTGTTTAAAAAAAAGTAAATGGAATAGAACAAAACAAAGAGCAATGTGATAACTTGGAGCGTGAAAATTCACATTACCGGTACTCATATTTAGAACACATTTTTAAAGGGAGCACACTTTATTTAACTAAGCTGAAAAACGTGTAACTGTCACGATATAACGAGTTGCCTCTCTTGATTGAGACGCATATTCCGGTAAATATTATATATGTATGTATGTATGTATGTATGTATGTGTGTGTGTATATGTGTGTGTGTGTGTGTGTGTTTGTGTGTGTGTGTGTATATATATATATATATATATATATATATATGTAAGAATATGTATGCATATATTTCGGTATTTATAGTGCATTCGTCTTTCGAGAAGGATAGTGTTAATCATTACCTTAACGAGAAGAATGACTTCGAGGTAAAAACATGTAGTCTACTTTGTAACTAACCTACACAATAAATGGAACACTGTACATTTTTTATGACTCTTCATGACATACTTGACATAATTAGTGATGAGACACAACATAATTAGTGATGACACACAACAAAATTAGTGATGACACACAACAAAATTAAGTGATGACATACAACAAAATTAAGTGATTACACACAAAAAACTTAAGAGATGACACAGAACATATTTAGTGATCACACACAACAAACTAAAGTGATGACACACAACTTAGTAATTTAAGAAATTGGAAACACTTTTTTTAGACGCACATTTCTAGTGAGAAGAGACTCATGGGTACTCACATTTTTTTACAATCAAAGTTATTTTTGGTCTCGCTCCATTTTGTTTGCATGCTAAATCTGAGCATGTCTGACCCACAGTATGACAAGAATGTATCCAAAATTTGTGCACCGGGGTATACAATGTTAGTAGATTGAACACCTAAAGTGATATTGTTAGATGATTGAAATTCTTCTGGCACAATGAGGAAAGGTTGTCCATTTAGTAAGTTCTTTACTGCATCGGTCAGCGATAAATAAAACAGTCTAGAGATAACTGTGTTTAAAAAAACCTCACCAGAAACACCAACGCTGCAGACCCTTGCAACCCTTCGCAAACATTCACTAGATCTGCCTCTGGGGCTATCAGTTAAACGTTGAAGCCGGTTTGGCTTTCACGAAGAAAAGCGATAAGAATATGAGGAGCCCTAGGGCGCCAGACGCCATGGTGTACAACAGAGGTGTCCACACGTTGCCAGTTAGGTCCATGAGAGGCCCCATGATGCTGGACACCAACATGTAATGAGATGGTATGAGGAACCCGATCATGGTCATCAACTTGCCGACGTCCTTGTGTGAGTCTTCTGTGTGGGGCTGGAACTAAAATGTGAAACATCAAAATATGAAACAAACTCAAAACTTTTATTTGTTTTACAATGATGCTATTCCAATGACAACATAATCTCAATCACACTTCAACTGAACATGATCTCAATCACACTTCAACCGAACATAATCTCAATCACACTTCCACTGAACATGATCTCAATCATACTTCCACTGAACATGATCTCAATCATACTTCCACTGAACATGATCTCAATCACACTTCAACTGAACATGATCTCAATCACACTTCAACTGAACATGATCTCAATCACACTTCAACTGAACAAGATCTCAATCACACTTCAACTGAACATGATCTCAATCATACTTCAACTGAACATGATCTCAATCACACTTCAACTGAACATGATCTCAATCACACTTCCACTGAACATGATCTCAATCATACTTCAACTGATCATGATCTCAATCACACTTCAACTGAACATGATCTCAATCACACTTCAACTGAACATGATCTCAATCACACTTCCACTGAACATGATCTCAATCATACTTCAACTGAACATGATCTCAATCACACTTCAACTGAACATGATCTCAATCATACTTCAACTGAACATGATCTCAATCATACTTCAACTGAACATGATCTCAATCATACTTCAACTGAACATGATCTCAATCACACTTCAACTGAACATGATCTCAATCACACTTCCACTGTACATTAAAATACATAATTGTAAATCTAGG
Source organism: Biomphalaria glabrata (assembly GCF_947242115.1). Lineage (NCBI taxonomy): Eukaryota > Metazoa > Mollusca > Gastropoda > Planorbidae > Biomphalaria > Biomphalaria glabrata. The sequence goes on from NC_074717.1 coordinate 28,038,315, forward strand.
ACGAAATATTTTTAGAAATTCGTCTCCGCTTTAAACTAAAAGTCTGATGGAGGCTTACCGGCATATAAAAAGAATGTTTAGTCTTTGCCAATCTCACCTCTCTCTCTCTCTCTCTCTATTTATTTGTGTCTTTTACTCTCTCTTTATCTCTATCGTCACTCTCCTTCTTTCACTATCTCTCTCCCTATTTATTCATCTCTTTCTTTTTCTCTCTCACTTTCTCTCTCACTCTCGTCTCTCTTTCTCTCTCTAACTATCTCAATAGGTTGAAAAAGTCGTCACTTAAAAATGACAAACTAGTAAACTGTATAGATCTATAGTCACAGGTATTTTGTCTAGGACAGTTCGGCTAGGTGAAGCACCTGGAGATTCTCTTTTTTTTTTATAGTTATGCTTGAAATCCAGTGATATTATAGAGAGCTGTTCTGTGTGAGTACCCTTTCAATAGAGATGTTCTGTGTGAGTACCCTATCAATAGAGAGCTGTTCTGTGTGAGTACCCTATCAATAGAGAGCTGTTCTGTGTGAGTACCCTATCAATAGAGAGCTGTTCTGTGTGAGTACCCTATCAATAGAGAGCTGTTCTGTGTGAGTACCCTATCAATAGAGCTGTTCTGTGTGAGTACCCTATCAATAGAGAGCTGTTCTGTGTGAGTACCCTATCAATAGAGAGCTGTTCTGTGTGAGTACCCTATCGATAGAGAGCTGTTCTGTGTGAGTACCCTATCAAAAGAGAGCTGTTCTGTGTGAGTACCCTATCAATAGAGAGCTGTTCTGTGTGAGTACCCTATCAATAGAGAGCTGTTCTGTGTGAGTACCCTATCGAAAGAGCTGTTCTGTGTGAGTACCCTATCAATAGAGAGCTGTGCTGTGTGAGTATTCTATCAAAAGAGCTGTTCTGTGTGAGTACCCTATCAATAGAGAGCTGTTCTGTGTGAGTACCCTATCAAAAGAGCTGTTCTGTGTGAGTACCCTATGTTGTGTATTTATGTTCCTGTTGTGTGTTGTGAACTGATCTGTTCTAGTGTGTCAAAATGTCATGGTGTCCAGGTCAGCTTGTGTGTGTGTGTGTACTGTGTTATTGTGAACTGTTTTGTCATTCTTGTTCAATAAAGCCTAGCTTCAAGACATGTCTTCCTTTAGTGTTTTATTAGGTCACTACAATTTATTGAACAAGAATCTTGTGGATTAATTGTGCTTCTAACCTTAAGTATGGATCGTTTTCTAAGACCTGAAAGATTGGTGGTGGATCCTAATGATCCGGACGCTCAAAGGATCTGGAAGCACTGGCTTCACACATTTGAAAAATTCGCATTAAAACTAGCTGTATCAGAAGGTGAGAAGTTCGATCTACTATGTAACTTTATCTCACACGCAGTGTACGAATTGATATCTGACTGTACTGACTTTGAATCTGCTGTAAACACACTAAACGGACTCTATGTGAAACAAACCAATGAGGTTTATGCTCACTATCTCCTATCCAATTGTAAACAGGACAGAGTGTTGACAGGTATATTCAAAAATTGAGATTGCTAGCTAAAGACTGCCATTTCAGAGCAGTCACTGCCCTCGAAAACCAGAACGAGGCCATCAGAGACGCATTCATTAGTGGCATGTCATCACCAGATATTAGGCAGAGACTTTTAGAGTACTCATCTCTGGATCTCGCAAAGTCATTGGAGGTAGCTAGATCTCTTGAGATGGCACAGAAACATTCTGTGACATATAACTCGCAACAAGCCACTACTTTTCAAACACCACAAGCACAACAATCCACTACGTCGGAATTGCCACTTTGCTCTGCTGTAGTAGACACGATTGATTCGACACCCGTTACCATAGCTGCAGCTCAAGGCAAGTGCTACTTTTGTGGAGGTGCTATCCACTCTCGTAGCAAATGCCCCGCTAAAGATGCAACCTGCAATAAATGCGGTAAAAAGGGACACCACAAAAAGGTATGCAAATCAAAACCTTCTACAGTTTACAGACATAACTCTGATGCAGCGGCGTATACAATAACAGCCGCCTCTTCGTTTTCTCTATCTCGTGCTGTAATGAAGATACAAGTTAACAACATTACCCTTGACGCCCTCATCGATACAGGTAGTTCGGACAGTTACATTTCTGCATCGGCTGTCAGAAAGTATAGATTCAAAACTTTTCACTCATCAAAACATATATCTATGGCCAACACGAACCTAACTGGTTATACTCGAGGCCATGTTAATGCTGACATTGAAAGTAAAGGCTCCACTTATAAAGACTTCAAGCTACACATACTTGACAACCTCTGTGAGGATGTTATTTTAGGCCATGACTTCCTTGAACAACATGAGAGTGTACAGATCACTTTTCAGGGGCCTAAACCAACAATGGTGTTAAATGGAATGAAAGCTGCTAATGTCGAACCCGCTCCTCTTTTCCAAAATATGCTTAAAGAGTGTCGACCTATCGCCACAAAATCCAGACGATATTCTGCAAACGACACTCTATTCATCAATTCAGAAGTTGAGAGACTCTTAAAAGATGGCATCATTGAGCCCTCGTCATCTCCATGGCGGGCTCAAGTCTTAATAACAACTAACGAACGACACAAACGAAGAATGGTAGTGGACTACAGCCAAACTGTTAATCGGTTCACACTTCGGGATGCTTATCCCTTACCTCGCATTGATGATATGGTCTCTCAAATAGCTAAATATGAAATATTTAGCACCCTTGATCTGCGCAACGCCTACTATCAGATCCCTCTAAGGAAGACTGATCGCCCCTATACTGCCTTTGAAGCTGGAGGGAAATTATACCAATTCTGTAGGATACCCTTTGGAATAACTAACGGGACAGCCTGTTTTCAACGGACAATCGACAAGATCATAAAACAAGAGTCACTGGAGGGTACATATGCTTATATTGATAACATCACCATTTGTGGTAAGGACAGAGAAAAGCATGATAAAAATCTGCATAAATTTCTTGGGGCTATAAAAAAATATGGACTAACTCTTAATGAGGAAAAGTGTGCATACGCATCCTCAAGAATAAGATTACTAGGTTATGAAGTCTCCCATAATGAGATGAAGCCAGACCCCGACAGACTACTGCCCTTGCGTCAACTTCTTCCACCCGAGAACCTAAATGCACAAAGGCGAGCTGTTGGTCTATTCTCCTACTATGCCAACTGGATAGGACATTTCTCAGATAAGATCCATCCCTTGGTACACAACAGAACCTTCCCACTCCCTGAGAGAGTCAAAGATACATTTCAAGCATTAAAAAAAGAACTAGAAATGGCTGTTGTCACTAACGTAGACCACAAAACGCCGCTGGAGGTTGAAACAGATGCATCAGATATCGCTATATCCGCTACATTATCCCAGAACAAAAGACCAGTTGCCTTCTTCTCCAGAACACTATCTCTTAGCGAGAGACGTCAATCTTCAGTAGAGAAAGAAGCAATGGCTATAGTTGAGTCAATTAAGAAATGGAGACATTTTCTATTAGCGTCGCATTTCAAACTCACCACGGATCAAAGGTCCGTATCATTCATGCTTAACCCTCGCCATCACGGTAAGATAAAAAACGACAAAATTCAGAGGTGGAGAATAGAAATATCAATGTACAGTTTTGATGTGTGTTACCGGCCGGGGGCTGACAACATGGCCGCCGATGCTCTTTCTCGTGGATTCTGTGCAAGTACAACCACCCCCCTCCCTAGGTCTTTGAAAGAACTTCACAACACTCGTTGTCATCCTGGCATAGTGCGAATGCTCCATTTCGTCCGGTCAAAGAATCTTCCGTATGCAGTTGAAGAAATAAGAACTGTAGTAAACAATTGCCCCATCTGTGCAGAGATAAAACCTCGTTTTTATCAACCATCTGCCGGCAGCTTAGTAAAAGCCACATCACCATTTGAGAGACTTAGTGTTGACTTTAAGGGACCACTCCCTTCTACCACTAAAAATAAATATTTATTGACAATTATTGATGAGTACTCAAGGTTTCCTTTTGCATATGCATGTCCTGACATGTCTACTCAAACAGTAATTAGACGTTTCACAAACCTATTCAGCATTTTCGGCACGCCCTCGTATTTACATTCCGACCGGGGATCAGCCTTCATGTCTGAAGAGCTATGATCTTTCCACAGAAGTAAAGGCATAGTAACAAGCAGAACCACAGCATACAATGTCAAAGGGAACGGGCAAGTTGAAAAACTGAACTCGACTCTCTGGAAGTCAATTCTTCTTGTCGTCAGGTTAAGAGGACTACCTAATACACAATGGGAGCTAGCCCTAAACGACGCTCTCCATTCAATTAGATCTCTACTATGCACTGCTACAAACATGACACCTCACGAAAGACTATTTTCCTATAAAAGAAGGTCCGCCTGTGGTGTCTCTCTGCCGACCTGGCTATCTGTTTCAGGGCCTGTCCTGATGAGAAGACATGCAAGGCAAAGCAAATATGATCCGCTGGTAGATGAAGTGGAGCTTATTGAAGCTAATCAGAACTATGCCCACATACGTCTTCCAAATGGACGGGAAGAAACTGTCTCACTACACCATTTGGCTCCGAGAGGCGACTCATCTTCAGAGACCGTAGTACATGATTTCGCCCCAAGAGACTTTGAAACATCTTCTGAGGTCTTTCAACATCAACTGGCTCCTGGTAACACTGAGACTTCTCCGGGTGTCTCCCAACACTCAGTGGCTTCTAGGGGTGACATAGAGACATCTGTAGAGAACATGGTTCCACCTGCTTTAAGAGCAGAAGAAAACATTATTGAAAATGGACAAAATTCACCTGCCAGAGATACGCCCTTACAGCACTTGTATAATCTCAGAAGTAGAGCGAAAAGAAACTAAACGGGGGGTGAATGTTGTGTATTTATGTTCCTGTTGTGTGTTGTGAACTGATCTGTTCTAGTGTGTCAAAATGTCATGGTGTCCAGGTCAGCTTGTGTGTGTGTGTGTACTGTGTTATTGTGAACTGTTTTGTCATTCTTGTTCAATAAAGCCTAGCTTCAAGACATGTCTTCCTGTAGTGTTTTATTAGGTCACTACACCCTATCAATAGAGAGCTGTTCTGTGTGAACTGTTTTGTCATTCTTGTTCAATAAAGCCTAGCTTCAAGACATGTCTTCCTGTAGTGTTTTATTAGGTCACTACACCCTATCAATAGAGAGCTGTTCTGTGTGAGTACCCTATCAATAGAGAGCTGTGCTGTGTGAGTATTCTATCAAAAGAGCTGTTCTGTGTGAGTACCCTATCAATAGAGAGCTGTTCTGTGTGAGTACCCTATCAAAAGAGCTGTTCTGTGTGAGTACCCTATCAATAGAGAGCTGTTCTGTGTGAGTACCCTATCAATAGAAAGCTGTTCTGTGTGAGTACCCTATCAATAATACGTTTTCTCCACGTTAGGTCTGGATTAACAAAACTAACACTATGCATGACTAAATGCATGACGCGCAGGACGTAATTATCTTCTTTTTTTGAAGTAACGTCTGTATCATATAAGAAGAAGAAAAGACACTAAGATTTACCACTATACCCGTTAGTACTGACCTTTTCTTGGTGAAACTTGTTGACCAGCACGAAGGTCAGTGTGTAGATCGTTGACCGGAACATGCCGTACACGACCATAAAAATAAAGTACACCTCAACAGTTTGAGTCACTAGCAGCGTCACCAGAGTCAGCAGCAGTAAAGAATGAGTCACAACAAAGTAGACCTGTTCCCCTGGAGATGTCAAGCCCAATTTGTCTTACAATTACGTATTAATTAAAACTTCAACATTAACATTAGTACAACACGAATCGAAAGCCCGACTTCAGTAGATCCACATCATTATTTAAAGATCATACATCATATTTGATGTCATATCCCCCAGAGGAGGGATGCGAGATGTAAGTGCCTTGTATACAGAAATATATTCTCCAATACCTCCATTGGTACCTCATGTTTTAGTGAGCTCTATACAAAGACTTTGGAGGGGCATGTGTACCCTCTGATACTGACCAAAGGGAGAAAACTGTAGACGAACATTTTTTTTTTCTTGTAATTTAAAGTTCACCCATATAAGAGTGAGTTGTGTTTCTTTTTCTTAAACCCTTCCCTACCTTGCCGCATTTATAGCCCATACTTTCTTCGCCAATAATTTTCACAATTTCTTAAAGCTTTTATAAAACAAGGATTCATTCATATACAAGTGCCGAACAAGCATTTTCATAAAGTGGAGAAATACATATACCTAAATTTATAATTCTTAACATTTGGAAGGTTAACCCATGGCTCATCAGATATCCAAGTCAATTTTAATTACTAAAAGGCTAACACACCTTGATATTCACAATTCTATCAGAAAGTTGACTTACCTAAGATATCCACAATTCTATCAGAAAGTTGACTTTTTAAGATATCCACAATTCTATCAGAAAGTAGACTTAGCTAAGATATTCACAATTGTATCAGAAAGTTGACTTACCTAAGATATTCACAATTCTATCAGAAAGTTGACTTACCTAAGATATTTACGATCATCTGGTTGCATAAGCTTGTGATGAGATTGGAGATATTCATAACTAGGAAACCAAAGGCCGCCATTCGAAGTCCTTCAGTGTATCTAAGGTAGCCCTCAGTACCTAGTTCCGCCATTGGGTCACCTTCGTAAATACTTATGGTCAAAACGTTAGCAGCGTACACCACGATGCAGGTACTGGCCCCGATGGAAAAGAAGCATGCCACGCAAAGAATCACCAAACGTCGATGGAATAAGGGCTTCTTTTTAAGATTATGTTTTTCGAAGTTTTTAGATTCTCTTTGCAATTCCGCTAGCTTCCGCGAGTGAAAATCTCCAAGAGGCGATTGGATGAGGGCTAGCGACGAGGAAAGGGAGTGTTTCAGAGATAGAGAACGCATATAATTACGTGTTGATGATGCAGCTTTGTCAATAATTTCTTTCGCATCCACGCTGGAATCGCCGACTTCACTTCTGGATTCACGTTCTCGGTGCTCGGACTTGTGGCAGTTTTTTGAAAATGTTAATTTTGAATTATGAGCTTTCCGGCGATCGTCTGTGGGCTGAGTCCCGGAGCTGGAGAGCGCCATAGAAGTGGAAGACATTGACGAATAACCCTTCACGCTATCGTCACGCATTAGTGGCCTGGTCGCTGGGTCCCTCACCTCTGTGTGAAGAATATCCGGCTTGTAAGGACGGCGCTCGTCATGAAACTCCAACCTGCGCCTCGCTTTGGCTGGATGCCTGCCATTCGCTAGACTCTTCACTTCCGGCCTAGTTCCTTGGCGCAAATGTTCGTATTTCACACGCTGTTTGCGGCTGATAAAAAGTCCACTAAATATGGTGGTCAAGTAGCTGAGGACAATGATGCCAAATAGAATGGCACAGAAACACAGCAGTGTTGCTGCTACGCCGTCCACTTGAAAGATTGGACCCAGTATCCCTGGAAAGTCGAAGCATCCGATGCCTGAGAATGTTGTCCCCGCCAGGGACTGGGCAATCGTGGCCACCATTAGCATACGTGTGTGTTGAAATGAAGGGACCACCTCTAAAACAAAAGCCCGGGTCAAGGACATGCTGATGTCGAAGCCGATGTCCATCAAGGCAAATCCTGTGATGGACAGAAATGCCGTTAAAGGAAGACTGGAGTAATCGTTGTCATTTACATCTGGAGTCATGGAATCATTTGCTGTGGAGTTGTAGTCGAATACAGAGATGGTGGAGTTGTAATCGTTGGATATTTTAGACGAGTTCACGTTGGTGAGTTCAGCATGAAGCTTGTCCATTTTGATGATGCCGCAAAAGGCCAAAATGGACAGACCAGATAAAAATGTGAACATACCAACAATCAGTGTGGCTGTCTTCTTCATCTGTTGCAAACAAAAAAAAACGCAATGATTTTTAAGACCTAACAAAAAAAGGAACAGATAATGTGTGTGTGTTTGTGTGGTGCATGTGTATGTATTTGTGGTGCATCTGGGTGTATGTGTGGTGCAATTGTGTATGTGTGTGTTTGTATATGTGTGTGTATGTGTGGAACATGTGTGTATGTGTGTGTATGTACGTGTATGTGTGTGTGTTTCTGTGGTACATGTGTGTGCGTATGTGTGGTGCATGTGTATGTATGTGTGGTACATGTGTGTGTGTGTGGTATATGTGTGGGTGTTTATAGTTAATGAAGGACAGCGGGAAGTATTTAAAAAAAAATTCATTTAGATTGTAGGCAAACGGATGTAGATTATTTAATATGAAGAGTGTCACTTCTGTCCCGTTGTTTGAAATGAGTAGCCGAAATTTTTACTTTATTTCTAACTACAAAATGTTGTTTTTTTTACAAACGTTTACATCAACCTACTCTGTCTGTCTGTCTGTCTGGCAAAAGGTTTAAACATGTTTTTTTCTCGGATCAAGTTAAAACTTTGCACAATTATTCATTGAACCTGACAAGACATGAATCAATAAAAAAAATTAACCAATTAGTTACTTAATTGTTGGTAATTAATTATTTTGTTTTATATGGAAATAAGGGGAACACAATATACACTGTACGTTAATGTACTATATACACCATACTATAGTGAACAACATGTTTATTCTAAGAACGTTTTGCGTAGCTGAAATTATGGATGACAAAACGTCACGTTCTTTAACATGGTTTCTTTGAAGCACGTATCCAGACAGAAAAACAAAAACAAACGTGCATTAGTTTTAATTAATTGATGATTCAATGGGTCCATTCTATCGACGAAACATTGAAAAGTTAGAATGATGTTTTAACCTTTAACTTTTCTTCTTTAAATACAAGAGCCAGATAAGAACAGCATTCCAAGTTTAATAACAACGAATCACATCTCAAAAACATTTGACCGCAATTGACTGTAACACTGATACAATGGGAAGAGAAAAAAAACAACAACATACACTTGTAATGGAATATTTTGATCGTAGTAATTCTTACCTTAGGATTTGAACCCTTATCAGCAAGGACCCCCAGGATAGGTAACAGGACCATGCTGATGCCACCGCAGACCACGCCATTAATGGACACAAGGTTGACAGGCACGCCCAGATACTGGAGTCTGAGGAGACACAATGTTTTGTATTTGTTATAGGGTCTGCATGAAATTGTCTGTCGACATAGTGATGCAGAAATTGGTTCATTGGTTGAATAAATAATTGGGCTAATACTGATGAGATCAATCACACAAAACCCAGATGTATTCTTTGGTTACAAGAATAGGCAAACCAAAACCTCCAAATTAAATTGCGTGTAAAATTACAGAGGTGTGTAAAGTGAGGGTGAGTGGCATGAACCGTCTTTCAAGGGAGTTCCCATTCAACTCATGCAGAGCTTTGTTTGCTGAACGTCTAAAGGCAGCATGGAAACCTTCTCCCCAATACCCCATCCTCTCACAAGTCCACACAAGAGATTTAATTGAAATAATATTTTATATGTCATTATTATATCCAATGTTTTAAACCCTATTCTTTACATCTTTAATATTGAATACTCACATTAAAACAGCATAAATCTGCTCAAAGGAAAGGCACATCTCTATACCACACACAGCGGATACCAGTAAAAGTTGCCAGCATCTGCCGACCCCTTTCTGCTGGCCGTCTTCTTGAAAAGCATGGCCGGCTTCTTGAAAAGCATGGCCGTCTTCTTGAAAAGCATGGCCGTCTTCTTGAAAAGCATGGCCGGCTTCTTGTCTCTTTTGGACTAACCAGGAAGCCTGAAGAGACTGTGAAATTCCGTCCATGGAAACATCAGGAGGGACAAAATACAAGTTTTATAAAATAGATGGTGTCATGACAACCGAGGCTTACAACTCTAATCATATAACAATCAACCTTGCAGTTCTAATACTATGACAATCAAAATATATACAAAATAAAAAGCAACCAAACTGCGCAACTAGAAAAGTCGATCTATTAATAGAGTATTAACCCCTAAGTTGTCTAGTTTGTATCTGATGACATAGCAGTTGGGCAACAAATACGTAATGTAATAAGCGTGACCATGATAATTTCACTTGCTCAGGTTGCAAAAATCTGGCCAAAGCCAGCTAATCTAAGGCAAATAATCAGGAGACATCCACTTACGACATCCTCACGCAAACCATTTTTATTCAATTTCTAACTATACGTATAACGTGGGAAAGGCTTCGGGAGCAGGGCCGGTCTTAGGCCACTGCAACCTATGCGGCCGCAGTGGGCCCCGCACTTTCATAGGCCCCGCGCGATGCGAATTCTATGTGTAAATTATTAAATTAAACAATTTTAACTTATCATTAAAAGGGTTCCTGGAATTCTCCTGGAATTATAAAATATAAGAAAAAGGCATGAAAATGTCCTGATATTATTAAAGTCTTCTGAAAACTCATGCAAATCTTAAAACAGACAAAATTGTCATTTCGATGTGTCATTCAATATGGGAAACGCTAATCCTACTCGCGATAAAAAAGGCTTGTCAGCAATAACAATAAGCCGAATTTTAACCAAAACAAGAACTTCAAATACTTAATTTACTTCAATAGTCACTGGCATACAAATATAGATCTAAATCTATCTCGACCTCTTATATAAAAATAAACAAAAGCGATATTTTGCGAGTCGATAGTAAATCTAAAAAGCAGATCTGAATGTTTATCGGCTTTTTGTTGGAAAACTACTGTAGATGGCTCGTAAAGTTAAATACAGTGATTTTTGTACTTAGTAAAGTCAAAGACAAGATTATTTTCTAATACAAAATCTTAATTTTCAATGATTATCCTTATCACAACCCAAATTAGGCCCCGCGCAGTCCGTTTCGCATAGGGCCCCGCAACCTGTAGGACCGGCCCTGTTTGGGAGTCAACCTTGGGGAATAACTAGGAGCCGGCGACCTTAGGCAGCCTGCGATGCCGTTGATCCCAAACTGTATGGGCACTACCCGTTCCTTTGGATACATCACATGCGTGGAGGGGGAGGGGAACTGCTGTGTGGGCGACATCGGACTATAGCTAATGCCCAGGCATTCATCTAATTTCCATAAGATGATCCATACTCATTTCGCGACTGAAAGAGGTTATACTTATATATACTATATAAGTTAACTTGACCTTTCTGCCGCCACTTTCGACAATATATTATCTTCAGCAATTTTTTTTTAAAATTAGGTGTTATAAAGAAAATGAAGGCAGAGTTCAGCGGGTCCGAATATGCTGCCCTGGTGCCCTTATGGGCATAGTTACTTTTATTGATGTAGCTAAAAGTGGCTTTTGGTGTTCATGTTTAAATTTGTATCGATGACATAAGCTTGTTCACAATGGCGCTAATATTGTGACGTGTACACATATGATATATTGATGAGTCCTGATTTAAAAAAAAATGTAATTGGGAGCCAAGTTCCAATTGTCATGACATTCTGAGTTATCGTCTGATTGACAGAGACAAATCGTCATAGAAGGCCTAAACACTGAACTGCAACGTCACAACCTGTGGGCAGTGGAGACCAATAGCTCTTGCCATGTCACAGGTATGTACTACGTGGCAATGAGTTATTGGTCTGCACTCCACTGCCTACTATAACTAATGGTCTGGGCTCGACCAGGGACATTAAAATATCTTGATATTCTCGATGTGTGAGCGATTTCGAGTACTTTCTGTGTGTGGGAGATACTCTCTAAGTATGGGAGATTTCTAGTTACTTTGTTGCTACATACGAGATTGCTAAATACTTTCTCAGTATGTCATTTAGATGCTTGTTATAGGTGAGAGACTTTCTTTGTGTGGGAAATAATTATTTGTCTTCCTAATATTTCACTAACAACACCCACTTATGCTTATATTTGTGAAGACGTCATAAATGAAGGATCCCTTAAATGATTCTGCAGCTTCCAAACAGAAATAAAAATTAAAATTTTGTCACATTTTTAGCGACTGAATTTTGTTTTCCAAAGCAAATGAGTACAGGGATAAAACAAACATAATACAATTAGATATGCTCCTATTAATTATTAACACAGTGAGAACCTCTGGGAGTTTCGAAAGAATTCTGATGCAGTTAGAACCTCTGGGTGATAATAAAAAAAAATAATATTACGTTCCTGACGCTTTTGCAGACGTGACTTGCCTGTCTATGAATAAATTAACCAGTTTCCAAGCCAGTGTGGAGGCGATGTTGTTGCACCAGTAACAGTCCTAAATCTACAGAGATTTAAATAAGTTACTATGAAAGAGAGTCTTTTGATACTAGCGAATGTTCGACAGGTCGATTATAAGTCAGACATTTATGTCAATTAAGCTTTGTTTGTGGACTATATTGTTTTCATCGATTTTTCTGTGTCTAGTGCAGGGGTCGGCAACCTTTTGAGTCGGAAGAGCCAAAAATTACAATTTACAAAATTTCGAAATTTTTAAAGAGCCACAAAGTTTTGTTTCTTGCCAACTATAAATAGTTCTGACACAATGAATTGTTTGTAATGAAAAAAAACAACGAATTCATATACAAGTTGTGTTTGCCACAACAAATTAGATAATACAAGTTGTGTTTGCCACAACAAATTAGATAATACAAGTTGTGTTTGCCACAACAAATTAGATAATACAAGTTGTGTTTGCCACAACAAATTAGATAATACAAGTTGTGTTTGCCACAACAAATTAGATAATACAAGTTGTGTTTGCCACAACAAATTAGATAATACAAGTTGTGTTTGCCACAACAAATTAGATAATATAAGTTGTGTTTGCCACAACAAATTAGATAATACAAGTTGTGTTTGCCACAACAAATTAGATAATACAAGTTGTGTTTGCCACAACAAATTAGATAATACAAGTTGTGTTTGCCACAACAAATTAGATAATACAAGTTGTGTTTGCCACAACAAATTAGATAATACAAGTTGTGTTTGCCACAACAAATTAGATAATACAAGTTGTGTTTGCCACAACAAATTAGATAATACAAGTTGTGTTTGCCACAACAAATTAGATAATACAAGTTGTGTTTGCCACAACAAATTAGATAATATAAGTTGTGTTTGCCACAACAAATTAGATAATACAAGTTGTGTTTGCCACAACAAATTAGATAATACAAGTTGTGTTTGCCACAACAAATTAGATAATACAAGTTGTGTTTGCCACAACAAATTAGATAATACAAGTTGTGTTTGCCACAACAAATTAGATAATACAAGTTGTGTTTGCCACAACAAATTAGATAATACAAGTTGTGTTTGCCACAACAAATTAGATAATACAAGTTGTGTTTGCCACAACAAATTAGATAATATAAGTTGTGTTTGCCACAACAAATTAGATAATATAAGTTGTGTTTGACACAACAAATTAGATAATATAAGTTGTGTTTGACACAACAAATTAGATAATACAAGTTGTGTTTGCCACAACAAATTAGATAATACAAGTTGTGTTTGCCATAACAAATTAGATAATACAAGTTGTGTTTGCCACAACAAATTAGATAATACAAGTCGTGTTTGCCACAACAAATTAGATAATATAAGTTGTGTTTGCCACAACAAATTAGATAATATAAGTTGTGTTTGCCACAACAAATTAGATAATATAAGTTGTGTTTGCCACAACAAATTAGATAATACAAGTTGTGTTTGCCACAACAAATTAGATAATACAAGTCGTGTTTGCCACAACAAATTAGATAATATAAGTCGTGTTTGCCACAACAAATTAGATAATACAAGTCGTGTTTGCCACAACAAATTAGATAATATAAGTCGTGTTTGCCACAACAAATTAGATAATATAAGTCGTGTTTGCCACAACAAATTAGATAATATAAGTTGTGTTTGCCACAACAAATTAGATAATATAAGTTGTGTTTGCCACAACAAATTAGATAATATAAGTTGTGTTTGCCACAACAAATTAGATAATATAAGTTGTGTTTGCCACAACAAATTAGATAATATAAGTTGTGTTTGCCACAACAAATTAGATAATATAAGTTGTGTTTGCCACAACAAATTAGATAATATAAGTTGTGTTTGCCACAACAAATTAGATAATATAAGTTGTGTTTGCCACAACAAATTAGATAATATAAGTTGTGTTTGCCACAACAAATTAGATAATATAAGTTGTGTTTGCCACAACAAATTAGATAATATATACATGGCATTATTAGATAATTATTTTTTAGTTCGATAACAACTAAAGCAATTAATTCAATAACAAACAATTGAGCAAATAAATTCAATGGGAGCGATGGCTTTGGTTTTAGAAAGTTTGGATACATTTGGCTCATACGGTAACTTGATGTTTTTAGTTTTTTAAACACGAATCTAAATTTTCATTTGTTAGTTGGCTTCTTACTTTACCTTTAATTATATTGATGTAAGGAACACTTGCTCGCACGAATATGTCGATCCAAAGATAGTCAGCACTCCAAATGCCAACCTCTTCACCTCACTGTAGCAATCTGGAGGATTATTCCATGCGCCGAATCAACTCGCGGCATTTCTTTGAAGGCTGTCCACTTTTGTTGCGTTACGTACATACATTTCTGGAGCTCCATCTCTTACAGCTTGCTTTTCATTTCTGGAAATTTTCCACTCCACAAAGCTTTACTGTTTAAATCGATCAATCACATTTCTAGAGAGAGATCCTGTATTCCTTCACAATCTGTTAATATGGATTTCGTTAAGATTATGTACTAGGAATGCTAGAATAGTTTTGTTGGTTTTGAACTGCTCAAATCTATCAAGAAATTCATCTTTTGATTTTTTTTATAGCCGTGCTGAAGTAGTTCGTGTCAAATGTTGCACTGATTTTATCGTGATGCTGCTTTACACATTGAACATGAAGTAACTTACCGCTCTGAATATTTTCTGCAAAAGAATTATTTTTTCTTCAAAACAAACCAATTCATCTACTAAAACATAGGATGTGTTTTCCTTTCCTTGCAGTTTTAGATTCAGCTTATTTAACTTCTCTGTTATATCCAGCATAAAGTAAACTTTTTGAAACTATTTGTCGTTCTCTAATTCGCTGTGATCAATGTCTTTTTACATTTAGAAATGTCTTGATTTCATTCAAGCACAAAGCAAAACGTTTCATCACCTTACCTTTGGAAAGTCATAGGTCGGAATTTCCATTTCGTTTAAGTGGTGGAGTGCTTTTGACAAGAAGCTGTTAATAATCTTGATTACCAAATTCATGACCTCATTTATTTAGGTTGGAATCGTTTTTGGGCACAAGGCGCTTCTTGGTGCATTATTCAGTGAAACGTAAAAATTTCTTGGTTCGACTTTTATTTTTTTCTCGTCATACTTCTGGCTCTATCAGTTGCTATTGAAACGATTTTATTTAAATCGATCTTATTGTCTTGAAGGTATTTTTGCATGGTATTCGCTCTATCGTCCCCACTAGTAAGTCATGAAAGTGGTAGCAATCCTAGGGAAGACACATACCTGACAAATTGGGCAACTTGTGCCGTGTCTTTATGTCGCAAGACTCATCTATAGCAAGTGATAAGGCAGAAAGAAAGTTGAATATCTTCCACCTGCAAATATGTTACATTTGAAGACATTTTAGCTATTATATCTTGTACTGTTTCAGCGGATAGTGACAAGTCTTTGAATTTGTTTTTCAAGATTTCTGGTTTGTTTTTGAAATCACGAAACTTCTTCAGATGCACGAAGGAAGCAGTCTTAGACATACCATCTGTAAATGGTTTGCCTTTTTGTACAACTTCTAGTGGTATACACAAATCTTGCCAGGATAGCATTATTTGTAGATCGCTTCTAACTTTGAGAAGATAATTCGCTTACAACTCGTTTACTTGAAACAACAACCTATACGTCACAGTCAAAGCACGTGGTTGAGATGCCAATTCTTCTTGCGTCAAAGCGAATTAAAACCTACATAGAAACATCCAACGACGGCGTCATTTGAGACCTTTTGAGAATCCGACGGACTGACAACAGTGACGACGAATGTAATGGGGGAGGGGTGTGGTGAAAAGCGTGTACAAGTGGCTGAGAGATAGAATCGGCGCCTAAGTTTCGTTAAACGATTCAGAACTATTTTTAAAGTGTTTCGATAAAATAAATAATATTTGCGCATGGAACTAAAGAGCCGCAGATTCACATCCAAAGAGCCGCATGTGGCTCGCGAGCCGTAGGTTGCCGATCCCGGGTCTAGTGTAAGAGGCTATTTATAGGCTATAAGTAGTAACATTTATCAATAAAACCTAATAAATTAATTGGAAAGGCATAAAGATAAAGGCACATTTCTTATTCCATATGCTAGGACAATGCTTAGAGGTGCTCCTTCTTCCCTAGTGCCATTTGACCATGCAACGGGTTGCCTGAATCAGTCAGGACAACCAATGACTTATCAGAATTTAAGTCTCTAGTTAACATGCATGACTAGATGAACTAATGAGTACGCTTAGGACGTAATTATTTTCTTTTTTTTTTAACGTCTCTAAATTGTAAGATAATACTCTCTCTCTCTCTCTCTTGTTCTCTCTCTTGGTCTCTCTCTCTCTCTTGTTCTCTCTTTCTCTCTCTCTTGTTCTCTCTCTCTCTCTCTCTTGTTCTCTCTCTCTCTCTTGTTCTCCCTCTCTCTTGTTCTCTCTCTCTCTCTTGTTCTCTCTCTCTCTTGTTCTCTCTCTCTCTTGTTCTCTCTCTCTTGTTCTCTCTCTCTCTCTTGTTCTCTCTCTCTTGTTCTCTCTCTCTTGTTCTCTCTTTCTCTCTCTCTTGTTCTCTCTTTCTCTCTCTCTTGTTCTCTCTCTCTCTCTTGTTCTCTCTCTCTCTTGTTCTCTCTTTCTCTCTCTCTTGTTCTCTCTCTCTCTCTTGTTCTCTCTCTCTTGTTCTCTCTCTTGTTCTCTCTCTCTCTTGTTCTCTCTCTCTCTTGTTCTCTCTCTCTTGTTCTATCTTTCTCTCTCTCTTGTTCTCTCTCTCTCTCTTGTTCTCTCTCTCTCTTGTTCTCTCTTTCTCTCTCTCTTGTTCTCTCTCTCTCTTGTTCTCTCTCTCTCTTGTTCTCTCTTTCTCTCTCTCTTGTTCTCTCTCTCTCTCTTGTTCTCTCTTTCTCTCTCTCTTGTTCTCTCTCTCTCTCTCTCTTGTTCTCTCTCTCTCTCTCTCTTGTTCTCTCTTTCTCTCTCTCTTGTTCTCCCTCTCTCTCTTGTTCTCTCTTTCTCTTGTTCTCTTTTTCTCTCTCTCTTGTTCTCTCTCTCTCTTGTTCTCTCTTTCTCTCTCTCTCTTTTTCTCTCTTTCTCTCTCTTGTTCTCTCTCTCTTGTTCTCTCTTTCTCTCTCTCTTGTTCTCTCTCTCTCTCTTGTTCTCTCTTTCTCTCTCTCTTGTTCTCTCTCTCTCTCTTGTTCTCTCTTTCTCTCTCTCTTGTTCTCTCTTTCTCTCTCTCTCTTGTTCTCTCTTTCTCTCTCTCTTGTTCTGTCTCTCTCTCTTGTTCTCTTTTTCTCTCTCTCTTGTTCTCTCTCTCTCTCTTGTTCTCTCTTTCTCTCTCTCTTGTTTTCTCTCTCTCTCTCTTGTTCTCTCTTTCTCTCTCTCTTGTTCTCTCTTTCTATCTCTCTTGTTCTCTCTTTCTCTCTCTTGTTCTCTCTTTCTCTCTCTCTTGTTCTCTCTCTCTCTTGTTCTCTCTTTCTCTCTCTCTTGTTCTCTCTCTCTCTTGTTCTCTCTTTCTCTTTCTCTCCCTCTCTCTCTCTCTTGTTCTCTCTCTCTCCTGTTCTCTCTTTCTCTCTCTCTTGTTCTCTCTCTCTCTCTCTCTCTTGTTCTCTCTTTCTCTCTCTCTTGTTCTCTCTCTCTTGTTCTCTCTTTCTCTCTCTCTTGTTCTCTCTTTCTCTCTCTCTTGTTCTCTCTCTCTCTCTCTTGTTCTCTCTCTCTCCTGTTCTCTCTTTCTCTCTCTCTTGTTCTCTCTCTCTCTCTCTCTCTTGTTCTCTCTTTCTCTCTCTCTTGTTCTCTCTCTCTCTCTTGTTCTCTCTTTCTCTCTCTCTTGTTCTCTCTTTCTCTCTCTCTTGTTCTTTCTCTCTCTCTCTTGTTTTTCTTTCTCTCTCTCTTGTTCTCTCTCTCTCTTGTTCTCTCTTTCTCTCTCTCTCTTGTTCTCTCTTTCTCTCTCTCTTGTTCTCTCTTTCTCTCTCTCTTGTTCTCTCTTTATCTCTCTCTTGTTCTCCATCTCTCTCTTGTTCTCTCTCTCTCTATTGTTCTCTCTCTCTCTTGTTCTCTCTTTCTCTCTCTCTTGTTCTCTCTCTCTCTCTCTTGTTCTCTCTTTCTCTCTCTCTTGTTCTCTCTCTCTTGTTCTCTCTCTCTCTCTTGTTCTCTCTTTCTCTCTCTCTTGTTCTCTCTTTCTCTCTCTCTTGTTCTCTCTTTCTCTCTCTCTTGTTCTCCCTCTCTCTCGTTCTCTCTCTCGCTCTCACGTTCTCTCGTACAATCTTGATACTAGAATAACATTTAAAAGAAACAACAACATCCCTTGTACTCTTACTGTTACTTAAAACAAAAAAGATTTCAAAGTTACACGTACTACCTTCTATTAATCAATCATCAAAAGGTTCAAATACAGACTATCTTTTACCTGTACGGTAATGACGTGACCATGCCGAGTGACTTTCAAAAGCCAGTCACGTCGTATGATTTGACCAACAAGAACAAATATGAAAAGAAAACTGAGTCGTGACCTTCGCCAACAGGAAGCTAAGGATATTGGAATGGCAGAGGAAGCAGATGGGAGCAGATGAAGAAAGCTTCTTAGAACCAAATTCGGTGGAGAAGTGTGGCTGCAGAATATGCTTCTCTGAGGGATCAAGTCAATTACAAAGACATGTCAGCAAAAGACAGAGAAAAGCAATGTGCATTTCTTTTTGTCTCACTTTATGCTCTTGTCCACACCCCACTAGCCGCAGTCACATTGTCCTCACCTCACTAGCCACAGTCACATTGTCCTCACCTCACTAGCCAAAGTCACATTGTCCTCACCTCATTAGCCAAAGTCACATTGTCCTCACCTCACTAGCCACAGTCACATTGTCCTCACCTCACTAGCCAAAGTCACATTGTCCTCACCTCACTAGCCAAAGTCACAATGTCCACACCCCCCTAGCCACAGTCACATTGTCCATACCACACTAGCCACAGTCACAATGTCCATACCTCACTAGCCACAGTCACAATGTCCACACCTCACTAGCCACAGTCACAATGTCCACACCTCACTAGCCACAGTCACATTGTCCACACCTCACTAGCCACAGTCACAAAGTCCATACCTCACTAGCCACAGTCACAATGTCCACACCTCACTAGCCACAGTCACAATGTCCATACCTCACTAGCCACAGTCACATTGTCCACACCTCACTAGCCACAGTCACAATGTCCATACCTCACTAGCCACAGTCACAATGTCCACACCTCACTAGCCACAGTTACAATGTCCACACCTCACTAGCCACAGTCACAATGTCCACACCTCACTAGCCACAGTCACAATGTCCACACCTCACTAGCCACAGTCACAATGTCCACACCTCACTAGCCACAGTCACAATGTCCACACCTCACTAGCCACAGTCACAATGTCCATACCTCACTAGCCACAGTCACAATGTCAACACCTCACTAGCCACAGTCACATTGTCCACACCTCACTAGCCACAGTCACAATGTCCATACCTCACTAGCCACAGTCACAATGTCCACACCTCACTAGCCACAGTCACAATGTCCACACCTCACTAGCCACAGTCACAATGTCCACACCTCACTAGCCACAGTCACATTGTCCACCGATACCTATCAAAAGTCAGGAACACGAATTCCCCGTTACTTCCTAGCCCAGGTGTGTGTGTGTGGGGGGGGGGTGATGACACTTCAGTTTCATTTACTTTAAACAGCATGTTAAATTATTTCCATATTGCTATTGTAAGTGAAAGCACTTGCTAACAACTATTTATAAGTTCGTTTCGCTTTTCTTTCTTCTTATATAGTTACAAACTGACAATTCAATTGGCTAGAAATAGAAAGTGTTTGAAGAGATTCGGAGTATTGTAAAATGTATGATGAGATGTGTTAAATAAAAGGTCTCTTGTACTTTTGTATTTGTTCTAGATTCATTTCCACACTTGGTGAAGATGTTCCCGCATAAATGGCATCTGTCAGGGCAACAGGACGGCCTATAGACTTAGTCATCTCTCGCAAAATGGAGAAAAATAATCGAATCAAACTATCATTACTGAGCATGCATTTTCTATGATCAGGTAATTGTAAGGAAAAAAATAAGGGTGATAACTGGGCTCTATTATCATAGAGAATTACTTCAGTCTGACACAGATCATTAGGTTGATGATCTATTGGTTTGTATACTTTCCTTCAGGTAGAATAACTTTCACCGTTCATGTATTTATAAATCAGTTAACATGGCCTGTGTTTTTCATTAAGGTCAGACACAGGCTTGTGATAAATACCACTGCACTTTGTGAGCCTAGTTATTGGTAACATTGTAAGTCTTGGACTATTCTGTAAGTTTGTCTTGATATTTATAAGATAGAAGATAAATGCTGACTATAGACCTTTCGTCTGTTTCTTGACATTAATTTTATCTTTTTGAAATTCTCTATTACATTATACTAAGTTTTAAAAACGTTCGTATCTGTGGGTTTTTTTTTTTTAATCCCCACTAAAGTTTAGCTAGCTAGTACAGTTTGCTTCATCTAAGTGTTGTAGAGAAACAACAACAACAAAAGACTAAGCTTATATTAAGCTTATTAGTATTAATTAGTTTGGATCAGTAATGTCATTAAATTTTAAATTTGAAAATGACAATGAATGTGACAACGCAGTGACAACGACATTACAAACTAGATCTGGACTAACAATAATAAATCTGTGCGATTAGAAATATTTCACTAACAAGACTTCTTGGTCATAATGGTTAAGTCCGGCGCTGCTATTTAGTGTTTGTAAAATGTTTGTTTGTAAAATGTTTGTTTGTAAAATGTTTGTAAAATGTTTTTCATGTTTCGGATCTTCCTTTAGAGTTGACGATAGTTTAGTTCTTAGTCCAAACCTCTCGCAGGACGAAGGAGGATGGGAACGGGCAGGGTTTGACAGTCCAGCGCGCAGCCATCCGTAGCTACGTGTGAATACTACTTGTTCTCCCCCCCCCCCCAATTGTTTTTTCATGGGGTGACTATCCGCAGAAATAAGAGAGTGATCTTTTCTTTACTTCTTGCTCGTCCAAACTGTTGAGCGAAGAAGAGAATTATATATGGATTGTTTTTATTTAGAGCAATTTCTTACTTTTGACTTTCTCTGTACGCTATAATCCTATCACTTGTATGGACCAGCTGTGGGGGCCCGGGAGGATTTTATGATTTGGACCCCCCTCCCCCATCCTAGCTACGCCACTGGCCTTTAGCCTTTTGTGGACTAGTGGGGTGAGGGGGTATCTGGAGGAGTGAAACTCGAGCCCCCTTGATAAGGTAGCCAAGCGGTTTAGGTCTCTTGGCCACTCATCCCATATCATTTCCAAATATTAATTATTGAGTTACATCAATAATTGAGTAGTAGGTGGGGGGCCTGGTAGATGACACCCCCCGCATTGTAAATGACGTCCGGTGGTTGATGCTTCTGTAAAATGAAATCTCCATGGATTGGACTTTTCTCAACAACTTCAGTTGCAGACGATGTATATCTGTGATATGAAGATCAATACTTCAGCTGCAGAAGATATATATTTGTGATTTGAAGATCGATACTTCAGCTGCAGAAGATATATATTTGTGATTTGAAGATCGATACTTCAGCTGCAGAAGATATATATTTGTGATTTGAAGATCGATACTTCAGCTGCAGAAGATATATATTTGTGATTTGAAGATCGATACTTCAGCTGCAGAAGATATATATTTGTGATTTGAAGATCGATACTTCAGCTGCAGAAGATATATATGTATATCCCTTTTCTGACTTGCGCAGTCTTAATTTGACTTTTATTAGGTCATCGTTTCTTTTGTTCCAGATTTTTCAAAACTCTAGAATGATGCTCCTGATTGTGATACTGGCCTTGACCTGCATTGGAAGCTCCCTTGCGGGTAAGTGTTTTTTTAATGTATAAACATTTTTCTGGATTTTCCGTCAGGTTTAAATCTGAGCTGTTTTTAAGTTCACTACCCGATTACTTTTTATGCTGGGACTTGGAAGGGATGTCTGGGACTTGGAAGGGATGTCTGGGACTTGGAAGGGATGTCTGGGACTTGGAAGGGATGTCTGGGAAGTCGATTCTGTCAAAAAAATAGATCTCCATTGCAAGAAAACTTGAAAGTAGAAAAGCAACTACAAAACGAAACGATGGAGAACATGGCTACAGCTCCTCTAAACCTACTCGCGTACGTCTGTAGACTCGTTTTCTCACCTCTGTGATCCTTAGGTTCTTAGGAAATTCCCGAAATTCCCATACTCCTGCCCCCGAAAAAAAAAATCCTGGCTACGCCCATGTAGTTATATATTGTTTCTTTTAATTTATAGCGGCAACCTAGAAAGGGGACTAATTCAGCTTTACCATCAATTAAGTCAAGTACAATTTGTTTCCCTTGTTTGATACCACACGAAATAATTAATTACCAATAGTTAATTAACTAATCGGTTAATTTTTTTTATTATTTATTGTTGTGTTTTCAGGTAAAAAAAATAATTGCAAACTTTTAGCTTAATCCGAGAATGGGTGCAGGAGAAATCACGTGTACAAACTTTTTACCGTGCAGAAAGACAAACAGACTTAGTGAATTAATATAAGCTTCATTTGCTTCTTTCTAATATTTTGCCATATGTAATGCACTGGTGACAAGTATAAGACAATTCTCCTCCAGAATAATAAAGATGTTATGCTGCACCATTTTTTAAATATTTTTTTTAGTGATTAAAAAATAATTTTGATCTCCTTACAATGATAAACAAATGTGATTTCATTTTTTAACCTAAGCCCTAACCCGAACTTCAACCACCAAGTGCCCGTCACCTCTTGTGTTTTGTTTCAGTGGAATGTGTTGATAAAAATCAGAACTGTTCATCCTGGGCTGTTAACTGGGAGTGCAAGAAGAACCCCAACTTCATGGACGTCAACTGTAGAAAGTCTTGTGGGAAATGTGATCATGGTTTGTAGAGATAGTAACTCAATAGCACTCACAAAAGCTAGAAACCCATATCCAGACTAAGTAAACTTACTCGAGAACTATTTCTAATCACTATCCTCTTGTCTTTGGAACACTTGGACCCAGGATCCACTAAAACTTTGATACTCATAATTTCACGGAGGTAGTAAAAAAAAAGTAAATGTAAAAGACTATCTATATACAGTCACGTGAAGACGATGATTCCCCAATGTCAGTATTGTACACGTCAAGGTCTCATAAGATGTAGAGGTTTACTTACACATTGGTTTCTCGCAATGAATTTCCTTTAGTGCTAAAAAAATAACCAAGAACATTAAAAATCTAGTTCTTACTCTTTCTTGTTTGTTGGAGAAACTACTTTTAGTGAGTGCATGTTTGCAAGGGATGAGATAATATGTGGGGTTTGTCAAAATAGTTTCAAATTTGATATTTAGCTTTGTTAGTATATTATTTAAAAAATCTTCTTTCCTCCTGAAATAAAACGACTTCGTCAAAACGTCTTGCTTCAGTATTCCGAGATTTTCTTTCGACATGGTTGAGTTGGTTTGGACATTCTGCAGCTGCACCAAAATACAAATCCCTGGGTGAACACCCTGCTGATAAATCAAACATAATTACTAAAGTTATTTAAACTTGTGACGTAAGTAATCTCAACCTGTAGGAATGCAATTGTTTTCATAAAAAATCAGACATAAAAATCCCCGGCTCACGAGCATTTAAATAAAAAAAAAATGATTGGCGCCGATTCTCAGTAAGTTTTTAAGTACAACATTTCTAATCATCAAATCAACATCAAGTCTTCTATACATCCTTTGATCTAAGAATACAAATAAGAAAACATCAACACTTGTTATTCATCATTTGATGTTTGAATTTCAGTACCATGTGTCAATAACAACATCAACTGTTCAATGTGGGCCGTTAAGGGAGAGTGCAAGGCCAACCCTAAATATATGGCCATTAATTGTGGGAAAGCTTGTGGAATATGTGATAATGGTAGGTACTTGTTATTGTATTTGTATAGGTCAGTGAAGAAAAAAATTAAACAGCTAGATAAACTTTTACCGATACTGGTACATAATGATTCTTTACTATCTTTTTAGTAAAATTTGTAAAAAAAAATGTCAGACACATCTCTAAGTGAATAAATGTCGGTCAAAACGAATTAGTAGAAATTAAACTCCTTCTAATGTTATCTGTTGAGCCCTTTTATTATCTATAAGGGACTCAAGTCAGTAGTGGGAGAGCCCAAGAGTGTGTCTATCTAAGCTACACAAAACAATGGAACTCCTTGTAGAAGTAGACAGCAAGACACATTCTGATGGGCTTTTAAGATGCAGAAGACTCTGTGATCTCCAAGTGGAAGTCATGCCACACAAGAGTCTGAACACCAGCAGAGGTGTAATCAGCTCTAGGGACCTACTGGAATGTTCCGAGAAGGAAATAGTGGAGGGCATTGAAGGAGTCACCCATGCCCGGCGCATTACCAGGCGCAGGGAGGGTGAGGAGGTCAAAACCGCCACTATTATCCTCACATTCGGAACTAGGACACCGCCAGAGTATGTGAAGGCAGGATACCTACGAGTTCCAGTGAGGCCCTACATACCTAACCCCATGAGGTGCTTCAAGTGCCAGGGTTATGGACACGGCGCGGCAGTCTGCAAGAGGAACACTGTGTGTGCCAGATGTGCTGGAGAGGGTCATGAGGACAAGGGCTGCACAGCCCAGTTCAAATGCCCAAACTGTCAAGCTGGCCACTCAGCCTACTCCAAGGACTGCCCTGTGTGGAAACAGGAGGTTGCCGTGCAGGAGTACAAGGCAAGAAACGGATGTACCTTTAGCCAGGCGAAATCGGCTGTACTGGCCCTACCCAAGGGCCAATTCGGCCTGACAAAGACCTACGCCCAGGCTGTTGCTAAGAAAGGAAGATCCATAGCCACACAGACGGACACATTGACCCCACCACCCCCTCCTCCTCCCCCAACTCAGAAGAAAACACCGCCAAAGAACACACCTCTGAAGAAACAAGAAAGCCCTGTTGTCATGCTAAAGAACAGGTTCTCTGTGCTCGCTGATGAGAGCATGGAGACTGAGCAGCATGTCAAAACCAATACTCCGGGAGAACCCGGAGACATCATGTCTGACACAGGTTCTCCTCAGAGAACCCAGCCAGACACCCCAACCTCTACCGAGTTAGAGGTTGACCAACTCCCTAAGGGGAGAAATCAAAGCGGAGAGGATGCCCGAGGTGAGAGAGGAGGAAATAACCTCCGCTCTAACCAGAGGGATCTCCCCTCTCCAGAGAGAAAGACTTCCCCCCAAAGGGGGTTGTCCTCCTCTCCATCCAAACCCAAGAATAAAAATACCAAGGTCACTGGAATAAAGGGAAACCCCTCCGGGGGCCTCCCAAGGCCAAATAGCTCCAAGTAGGTCATCTAGAATAAGCCATGGATTCCAGAATAGTACAGTGGAATTGTAGAGGCCTCAAGGCCAATTACGAGGAAATGCAGCTACTGATGGACTCTGAGACTCCTGTAGCTGTCTGCTTACAGGAAACATTTCTGAAAGATTGCATCAGCTTCCGAAGCTACCGTGCTTACACCAAGAATGTTGAGGATGCAGAGAGAGCATCAGGTGGAGTCTGTATCCTTGTGAAGGATAGCATCCCCCATGAGAGGGTAGAACTACAGACCACACTACAGGCCGTAGCAGCTAGGATAACCCTTCACAAGGTTATCACTTGCTGCAGCCTGTATCTACCACCAGGCACTCCATTAAACCGAACAGACATGGAGGACCTATTGAAACAACTCCCCCGGCCTTATTTAATCCTTGGGGATTTCAATGCCCATAACACCATGTGGGGATCCAACAATACCGACACAAGAGGTCGTATGCTGGAGGATATCTTCCTCCAACATGATTTATGCATACTTAATGATGCATCACTGACCTACTTGCACCCAGGAACTGGATCATTCACATGCATTGACCTCACCGTATGCGTCCCCGGACTTCTGGACGATTTTAAATGGTCAGTTAGCAATGATCTACGGGGAAGTGATCACTTCCCAATCATCATTACTAACAATCTCCCTTCATTGGGACGACCTCAGCGGTGGAAACTGAATAAGGCCGATTGGGAACAATTCCAAAAAAGATGCTCTGAGGATATCACAGAAAATATCCTCCATGAACAGAACCCAGCTGATACCTTTGCTAGCAAGCTACTAAGTATAGCCAGGAAAGTTGTACCCCTAACCTCTGCAAATCCAAAACGGCCTAGCAAACCATGGTTTGATACAGCTTGCAAAAGTGCTATTGGTGATAGGAAAAAACGACTGGCTGCATTTATAAAGAATCCTTCCCAGGAAAACCTAAAGCTATTCAGGATAGCTAGAGCAAAGGCTAGACAAACCATACGGTCAGCCAAAAGGAATTCCTGGAGAAGTTTTGTCGGCAGTCTGGATGCCAAAACTTCTACTAGAGCGGTTTGGAAGGCAGTAAGGCGAATCAAAGGGAAAGAATCAAATGCAATAGGGCATTTGAAAAACCAAGGACGAACTGTCACGTCCCCCAGAGAAATAGCTGACTGCCTTGCATCCTCAATAGCAGAAAAATCATCCACTGCACACTACACGCCAGAGTTCCAAAAAGTCAAAACCAGGGAGGAAAGACACCCCATTGATTTCAGGTCAGAGAACAATGAAGACTACAACAAACCGTTCTCGCTTGAGGAACTGAGGGAATCGCTGGAGAAGTCACATGACACAGCGCCTGGAGAAGACGAAATCCATTACCAGTTCCTCAAGCACATTCCCGAACCCTCATTGGCAGTCCTACTAGGGGTCTATAACTGTGTGTGGCAAACAGGCGCTTTCCCAAACAGCTGGAGGAAAGCCACAGTTATACCGATACCTAAACCGGGAAGAGACGGCTCTGACCCAGCTAACTATCGACCAATAGCACTAACAAGCTGCATCTGCAAAACCATGGAAAGAATGATTAACAGTAGGCTGGTCTGGTACCTGGAAAGGAATAAAGTGATCTCAAACTACCAGTGCGGATTCCGGCAGGGGCGGACAACAACTGACCACCTGGTAAGGCTGGAAGCTTATATTAGAAATGCATTACTCAGAAGAGAACATCTAGTAGCTGTATTCTTCGATATAGAAAAGGCCTATGACACAACCTGGAAACATGGCATTCTACGTTACCTGGCGCTTATGGGGCTTAAGGGACACCTCCCCCATTTTGTGGACGAATTCCTGAAAGATCGAAAATTTCAGGTCCGAGTGGGCAACTCCGCTTCTGACACTCATGACCAGGAAATGGGTGTACCCCAGGGCAGCATTCTGTCAGTCACCTTGTTCAACATTAAAATAAATAGCATCATAAATGCGCTGTCCCCTGGCATAGAGTGCTCTTTGTATGTCGATGACTTTGTCATTCTTACTTATGGGAAAAACATGAACACCTTAGAAAGGAAATTACAGTTATGTTTAAACAAAATTCAGGGTTGGGCAAACTATAATGGTTTCAAATTCTCAGACTCCAAAACAGTTAGTATGCATTTTTGTAATCTAAGGGGACTCCACCCAGACCCTGAACTATTTATACACAAAAAGAAGATCCCTGTCGTGAAAACTACAAAATTTTTAGGCCTCACCTTAGATTCCAAATTTAATTTTCTCCCCCACATTAAGGAACTTAGGAAGAAATGCCAAAAGTCATTAAACATACTAAGAGTACTCAGCCATACGGACTGGGGAGCTGACAGAGATACCTTGCTGCTGCTCTATCGGAGTCTAATTCGATCCAAGCTAGACTACGGATCCATAATATATGGAGCAGCAAGGAAGTCGTACCTAAAAATACTGGAACCAATACAAAATGCTGCCCTGCGTCTCTGTCTCGGCGCGTTTCGTACATCACCTATACCAAGTCTCCATGTGGAGGCTGGAGAACTCCCCATGGATATAAGAATGAAAAAGCTTGCAATGCAGTATATAGTCAAGCTAAAATCCAACCCCACGAACCCTGCTTTTGACTCCATATTTAACCCCACAGAGGTAGAATTATACAATCGAAGGCCTAACGTCATACAGCCGTTGGGCCTTCGAATGAGAGAACCCATCCAAAATTTAACCCCACCCATTGATCAAATCTCTAAAATAGAAACCCCTCAGAATCCTCCTTGGCTAATGAATAAACCCAAATTAAATTTATCCCTCCTTAATTTCAAAAAAGAAAGACCCAAGCATACTACAAGTCCACTTTAGGGAACTGCAGGAGAGCTACGGAGATTGTGGCACCATCTACACAGACGGATCCAAAATGGAGGGAAAGGTCGCGTGTGCCTGCTCCTTTCGGAACAAAACAATCTCCCGTAGACTCCCCGATGGCTGCTCCATCTTTACGGCCGAATTGCACGCAATATTGCTTGCACTTATGGCCGTAAAAGCATCAGAAAGGAGTAAATTTATAATCTGCTCCGACTCCAAATC
Source organism: Biomphalaria glabrata (assembly GCF_947242115.1). Classification (NCBI taxonomy): domain Eukaryota; kingdom Metazoa; phylum Mollusca; class Gastropoda; family Planorbidae; genus Biomphalaria; species Biomphalaria glabrata. Next base: position 28,066,998 of record NC_074717.1, read on the forward strand.
TGCATTGCAAGCTTTGGGGCGGATGAAGACTGACATCCCATTGGTACATAAGAGCCTGAAGCTGTTGGACCTAATAACAGCCGACCGTAGGGATGTCACCTTCATCTGGGTCCCCTCCCATGTTGGCATTGAGGGAAACGAAGCCGCAGACAGAGAAGCAAAGAGAGCCCTAAATCATGCGGTGTCAGGAACCCAAATTCCCTACTCGGACCTGAGACAAAGTATTGCCTCTGCCACCTATCGAGAGTGGCAGAACCGATGGGAGGCTGAGACTCACAGTAAACTCAGGCAGATTGTGGCGGATGTCAGGTGGCGGCCCACATCTAAGGGTCTGACAAGGCGTGGTAGCACAACCATGTCCAGACTTAGGATTGGCCACACCTACATCACGCACTCTTTTGTACTGAAGAGAGAGGAGCCCCCACTTTGCGAGTACTGTGACTCTCGCCTCACCGTGGAACATATCCTCGTTGACTGCCCCAGATACCAGGATGTCAGGGCGAAATATTTTAGAGCCACTAATCTAAAAACACTATTTAATAATGTCGACCCTGGGAAGGTACTGGGCTTTATTCGGGAAGTGGGGCTATCTACGAAGATCTGATCTCTGAATTTGTGAACATGCACTATTTACATTAGATTTTTACCAAATATTTAAATTTTTACTACCTTTACTATTTTAACTGTGAATAGACCTTGATTTTAATTATATGACTGTATAGAATCTAGCCCTTGTTGTTTAGAGAGAGAGTAGTCCTTAAGGGACTGCAGGCACGACATGGCCTAAATTGTGCCGATGTGCCTCAAATCAAAAATCAAAAAAATCAAATCATTTCTACGTAGGTAAAATCTTATTACATACGTATCTTATTACATAGGTATTTTGTTACATACTTATCTTATTACATAGGTATTTTGTTACATACGTATCTTATTACATAGGTATTTTGTTACATACGTATCTTATTACATAGGTATTTTGTTACATGCGTATCTTATTACATGTGTATTTTGTTACATACTTATCTAAGATCTTGTTCACAATATTCATTCTTGTGTTTCAGTGGAGTGTGTGAACAAAAATGTCAGCTGTTCAAAGTGGGCTGTTAGGGGAGAGTGTAAGGCCAATCCTGACTATATGGTCAACAACTGTAGGAAAGCTTGTGGAATATGTCCTGGCGGTATGTACTTTGAGAAATTTACTTGCTTTGTACAAGCAAGACAAAATTAGGCTTACGACTGTATGTTAAATAAATTGATGTTATAATGGTATTAATAACTCTTAGGAGCAGCTAAAGATCCCTGTTTTAAAAAGTAGTACAGCAGAACACTAAGTGGTCAAGCACAGTGATAGGAATGTGCCTGATTGCAAGAAGGAATAACTCATCCATCTTTAGTGCGTCAACTTTAATACAAAAAAATAAAAATAAAAAAAAAGACAAGGATTAAATTAAAACTACAATAAAAAGAAGAAAAGAAAATAAAGAAGCCAAGGGTTTGTTTTTATAGGACTTAGTTCTAAAGTTGTTGTTTTCCAATGTTAGAGTTGTTTTTTTTTTATCTTTAAATTACACCATTATTTTACCATTTAGTTTTTAACACTGCTTCAGATATCTTTGCATTCTTATTGCCCAATTCTCCACACAGGCTTAGCCTTGTAATTTTATATTTAATTTTATATTTAATATATAAACAAAATTAATTAAATTACGACCAATTGATAAATTAATGAGTTTATTTTTTTATTGATTCATGTGTTGTCATCGAGTATGGTATGCAAAATTTAATGACGAATGGATGAATAGAAGTGGTCGAAAAATTGATTACAAAAATCTAAACAGCACTCAAGACCAATTCTGAGCACGTGAAATGTATGCGCATTCAAGCAGAGTGAATTCCCTTTAGATCTTTTTGATTTGTGCTATAAAACGTTCAAAGTGTTCAGTTGATCGATATCCTGATTTTGTGTTTCAGTGGCGTGTGTCAATAAAAATGACAGCTGTTCCAAGTGGGCAGTTAAAGGAGAGTGTAAGGCCAATCCTGACTATATGGTCATTAACTGTAGGAAGGCTTGTGGGATATGTTCTGATGGTAGGTACTTTTTTAGACTTTTACCAAATTAAAAAAAAAATAAAACTGAAAATAGAGCTGCAAATTGAAAGTATACCCCCCCCCTTTTTTTTTTCAGACCACGAGGTCTATAGCGCAGTTGATGAAAAGGTCATCTTTTTTTTTTCGGCCCACGGTTACCGACGGTATCATGTGGCCAGCACTAATCGTTAATACATTAAGCACATACAATTACAACAACGTAAAGTTTCAAATTGTTTAATTACTTTATATAATCTCATAGTCTTCGTAACTCATGTTCTGGTCAGAGCTTCTCATTGGTACGTGTCCTGGTCAGAGCTTGTCATTGGTACGTGTCCTGGTCAAAGCTTGTCATTGGTACGTGTCCTGGTCAGAGCTTGTCATTGGTACGTGTCCTGGTCAAAGCTTGTCATTGGTACATGTCCTGGTCAGAGCTTGTCATTGGTACGTGCACTGGTCAGAGCTTATCATTGGTACGTGCCCTGGTCAAAGTTTTTCATTGGTAATTTTCTAAACCATTTCTCTTCCTACCTCTTTGTATTCTAGTGTTGCTACTTCCTGCTATAGGTTGCTCAAACCATTTCTACTGTATTTGAGGGAGAGTCTAATTAGAGTACCGATATGATTTTTGAATAACAACCACGTGAAAATCTCTGATATTTAAACATCATCAAAATTCACTTTATAGTCTATAACATCCAAATACTTGATTCATAATCTGCTGGTGTATATTTTGATGTTAATATTAACCCAATGACGCTTTCATTTGAGACCAGGAATATTTTACTGTCTTAATCCAATGAGGCTTTCATTTGAGACCAGGAATATTTTACTGTCTTAATCCAATGAGGCTTTCATTTGAGACCAGGAATATTTTACTGTCTTAATCCAATGAGGCTTTCATTTGAGACCAGGAATATTTTACTGTCTTAATCCAATGAGGCTTTCATTTGAGACCAGGAATATTCTTGCTGTTCATCCCTCGATTGTATTTCAGTAGAGTGTGTCAACAAAAATGAGAACTGTTCGAGGTGGGCCCTGAAAGGAGAATGTACGACCAACCCTAACTTTATGCTTGATAACTGTAGGAAGGCTTGCGGGTTATGTGCTGAAGGTAAGTACTTAGTGTGTTTGTTTAGGTCAGTGAAGAAATGACAGGGGCCTCGGAAATTACATTAAGCATATAACTCACTATCCGTCATGGCTCTTGTCACAGGCTTTTAAAGATGTAGGACTTAAAGGGTTAACATAGTTAGTGCATCGTACGATTGACGTAGCTTTAATTAACCCACTGGTGCCTATTGCATTTGAGTTGCATCCTATGATTTTTGTATAATAAATGTTTATATAATGGTAAAATTAAAAGTAATAGTTGTTATAGTAAAAGATAACAGAAGAGAGGCCTCGAAGCATTCATTAAATTGGGCCCCGCAATTTGCAAGGCCGGCCCTGTTAACACCAGTTCAATATATACATTCTTAGCTGAATTGATTAGAACAAGTGAACGTTATGCAAGCCTTGTTTCTTTTAAATAAAATAAGCTTCAAGCCTAAGTGGTAGATCTTAAAGGGTTAAACTTAGTAGTAGATCTTAGAGGAGCTTAAACTTAGTGGTAGATCTTAGAGGAGCTTAAACTTAGTGATAGATCTTGCGAGAGGTTAAACTTAGTGGTAGATCTTACAAGAGGATAAACTTAGTGGTAGATTTTGCAAGAGGTTAAACTTAGTAGTAGATCTTAGAGGAGCTTAAACTTAAAGGTAGATCTTGCAAGAGGTTAAACTTAGTGGTAGATCTTAAAGAAGCTTAAACTTAGTAGTAGATCTAGCAAGAGGTTAAACTTAGTAGTAGATCTGCAAGAGGTTAACTTAGTAGTAGATCTTGCAAGAGGTTAAACTTAGTAGTAGATCTTGCAATAGGTTAAATTTAGTAGTAGATCTTGCAAGAGGTTAAACTTAGTAGTAGATCTTGCAAGAGGCTAAACTTAGTAGTAGATCTTGCAAGAGTTAAACTTAGTGGTAGATCTTGCAAGAGGTTAAACTTAGTGGTAGATCTTGCAAGAGGTTAAACTTAGTAGTAGATTTTGCAAGAGGTTAAACTTAGTAGTAGATCTTGCAAGAGGCTAAACTTAGTAGTAGATCTTGCAAGAGTTAAACTTAGTGGTAGATCTTGCAAGAGGTTAAACTTAGTGGTAGATCTAGCAAGAGGTTAAACTTAGTAGTAGATCTGCAAGAGGTTAACTTAGTAGTAGATCTTGCAAGAGGTTAAACTTAGTAGTAGATCTTGCAATAGGTTAAATTTAGTAGTAGATCTTGCAAGAGGTTAAACTTAGTAGTAGATCTTGCAAGAGGCTAAACTTAGTAGTAGATCTTGCAAGAGTTAAACTTAGTAGTAGATCTTGCAAGAGGCTAAACTTAGTAGTAGATCTTGCAAGAGTTAAACTTAGTGGTAGATCTTGCAAGAGGTTAAACTTAGTGGTAGATCTTGCAAGAGGTTAAACTTAGTAGTTGATCTTGCAAGAGGTTAAACTTAGTAGTAGATTTTGCAAGAGGTTAAACTAAGTGGTAGATCTTGCAAGAGGTTAAACTTAGTAGTTGATCTTGCAAGAGGTTAAACTTAGTAGTAGATTTTGCAAGAGGTTAAACTAAGTGGTAGATCTAGTTTGAAATAAATAAAACAAACAACTTTATTCGTGTTTTTTTTTTTAGTTGCAGGTCTCTCGTTTACAGCTGACGATTACGTCATCAACGAATGTCTGCCACTTCATCTCAAGTGTACTTTAACGGTAAATAAATTTGGATGTCCTTTGAATTACGTCACGTCTCTGGTTTGTCTTCAGTTCAACTATCATCCACATGACAAAGCTTAGTCAATTCTGTCTGTCTGGTAAAAAGTTTGTACACACCGAATCTAGGATCAAGCTGAATTGTTACACAATTATTTCTTTTACCTGACAACACAAGAATAAAAAAAAAACAATTATTTACGTAACTATTTGTAAGTAATTTTTGTGTTTGGTATCTCAAACAAGGGAAAGAAATTGTACTTGACTGAAGCTGAATAGGTCGCCGCTCTAAATTGAAACAAACAATATATAACTACACAATCTTATCTCGCAGAGTGGTTAGCACGTCGGCCCGAGGAGTTGTGAGCCACCAGTTCGAATTCAGGTTGTTACAGCTTTTTAAAAAAAATGCTTTTCAAAACCTATCATTGTAAAATCTATCCAGATCTTCCTTTCTTTTTCTCTCCCCCCCCCCCATCTGATTTTCCAAACTGGTCCAGAGAAATGATAGGATCATAGTGTATTATAACCTCTAAAAGCATAAAATAGCGCTAAACAAAAACAATAGGTAAAAATATTATTTATCGCACAGACTTTTTTTTTATCTAGATGTATTACAAATTTAATTACATGACGGATTGTTACGGTCGTAGCGCAGCATGGTGTGAACGTCAAATGGTGTGAATGTCGAAGGGTGTGAATGTCAAATGGTGTGAACGTTAAATGGTGTGAACGTCAAATGGTGTGAATGTCAAATAGTGTGAATGACAAATGGTATGAACGTTAAATGGTGTGAACGTCAAATGGTGTGAATGTCAAATAGTGTGAATGTCAAATGATGTAAATGTCAAATGGTATGAATGTCTAATAGTGTGAATGTCAAATAGTGCGAATGTGGGTATTGAATGGAAGGGAGGTGAAAATGGACATGAACAGAATTTCTAATATTATAACAACATTCTTTATAAAAATTATTAAAGTGTTTATAAAATAGAACCTGAGAGTGTCTGTTTATTTTGAAGAGTCTTAACACTGATCCCAACTAATTAATACAATTACACTCTGTATAAGCTTTGTTTTTTTTAAAGTATTTTTTATGTTTTTTTTGTTAACATTATGTATGAAGACCAGCTGATGACCATTCTACACCCGCCAAAACTAACACTCCATTTCGTACTCGTTATTCTGAAGACCGGAGACACCAATAAAAAATGTCAGATTCCTACCTTCTGACAACTTTCTCTCTACTTCCTACCTTCTGACAACTTTCTCTCTACTTCCTACCTTGTGACAACTTTCTCTCTACTTCCTACCTTCTGACAACTTTCTCTCTACTTCCTACCTTGTGACAACTTTCTCTCTACTTCCTACCTTGTGACAACTTTCTCTCTACTTCCTACCTTCTGACAACTTTCTCTCTACTTCCTACCTTGTGACAACTTTCTCTCTACTTCCTACCTTGTGACAACTTTCTCTCTACTTCCTACCTTGTGACAACTTTCTCTCTACTTCCTACCTTCTGACAACTTTCTCTCTACTTCCTACCTTGTGACAACTTTCTCTCTACTTCCTACCTTGTGACAACTTTCTCTCTACTTCCTACCTTCTGACAACTTTCTCTCTACTTCCTACCTTCTGACAACTTTCTCTCTACTTCCTACCTTCTGACAACTTTCTCTCTACTTCCTATCTTCTGACAACTTTCTCTCTACTTCCTACCTTGTGACAACTTTCTCTCTACTTCCTATCTTCTGACAACTTTCTCTCTACTTCCTACCTTCTGACAACTTTCTCTCTACTTCCTACCTTCTGACAACTTTCTCTCTACTTCCTACCTTCTGACAACTTTCTCTCTACTTCCTACCTTGTGACAACTTTCTCTCTACTTCCTACCTTGTGACAACTTTCTCTCTACTTCCTATCTTCTGACAACTTTCTCTCTAATTCCTACCTTGTGACAACTTTCTCTCTACTTCCTACCTTGTGACAACTTTCTCTCTACTTCCTACCTTCTGACAACTTTCTCTCTACTTCCTATCTTCTGACAACTTTCTCTCTACTTCCTACCTTGTGACAACTTTCTCTCTACTTCCTACCTTCTGACAACTTTCTCTCTACTTCCTACCTTCTGACAACTTTCTCTCTACTTCCTACCTTGTGACAACTTTCTCTCTACTTCCTACCTTGTGACAACTTTCTCTCTACTTCCTACCTTCTGACAACTTTCTCTCTACTTCCTACCTTCTGACAACTTTCTCTCTACTTCCTACCTTCTGACAACTTTCTCTCTACTTCCTACCTTCTGACAACTTTCTCTCTACTTCCTACCTTCTGACAACTTTCTCTCTACTTCCTACCTTCTGACAACTTTCTCTCTACTTCCTACCTTCTGACAACTTTCTCTCTACTTCCTATCTTCTGACAACTTTCTCTCTACTTCCTACCTTGTGACAACTTTCTCTCTACTTCCTACCTTGTGACAACTTTCTCTCTACTTCCTCAAAGATGAAATGTACACAATGTAACAACGAACCTATGTTTACATGGCCGATATTTGAACAATGCTTTTACACTCCACGATGATGTCTGCATGTTTAATAAGCGATTAGATAGTCATAATCTATTTTGTCTGAAATGTATTATATACGTTTTCCAGGCTGAAGGTGAAAAATTGAGTTCCTCACTGCAGTTCATGTACATCAAACATGGTAATACTTTGTTGTTATTGCCCTCAGTTGTATGTATGTATGCTGGATATATGTTCTTAACTTTATTGTTAAACTCTTCTCTCTTACGTCACATGTTTTTTGTTTCCCAGATCAAGCAGGAGTTATCGCCACTGTAGCCGATGGTGCAACGATAACCATAAACCCAAATGTCGGTTTAGGTCAAGCAAAAGGCGAGATCTCCGAAAAGTTGGGTTCCTTTATAGAGCTGGCATGGAAAAACCCAACAAGGCAGCAGGCTGGAAGCTACTTGTGCTTGGCCCAGTTCAAGAAAGCAGACGGCAAGGAAGTTGTCTTGACCTCCAATCTGAGTGTTGAATTTGAACAATGCTGTGACGATGTGGGTGGGAACTAAAAGAGACTCGTTTGACCACAGTGTCAGTGTCATGACCTTTGCCCTATATCTACTGGTGTTGGAATAAAATAAATAAATAAAGTTATGGATTCAACAATTTTACGATGATACCCTTTTTTTTTTCTAAAATGTTCTTTTTATTTTAAATTCAGAACCTCAACTTTAGTCTTGGTACTGGAACATTCCCTATGTATTTATTAGACTTGGTACTGGAACATTCCCTATGTATTTATTAGACTTGGTACTGGAACATTCCCTATGTATTTATTAGTCTTGTTAATGAAACATTCCTTAAGTATTTATTAGTCTTGTTAATGAAACATTCCCTAAGTATTTATTAGTCTTGTTAATGAAACATTCCCTAAGTATTTATTAGTCTTGTTAATGAAACATTCCCTAAGTATTTATTAGCCTTGTTAATGAAACATTCCCTAAGTATATATTAGTCTTGTTAATGAAACATTCCCTAAGTATTTATTAGTCTTGTTAATGAAACATTCCCTAAGTATTTATTAGTCTTGTTAATGAAACATTCCCTATGTATTTATTAGTCTTGTTAATGAAACACTCTCTATATACCCATTAGTCTTGGTACTGAAACATTCCCTAAGTATTTATTAGTCTTGTTAATGAAACATTCCCTATGTATTTATTAGTGTTGGTACTGAAACATTCCATATGTATTTGTTAGTCTTGGTACTAAAACATTCCCTATGTATTTATTTCATTATATTTACCAGTTTGATCTTCACTAGGTCATGTGGCTATTTGAGAATGTTTACGCCCACCCTATGCTCGTAGTTAGTGTCATCCTCGACTGCATTTTCAGTCCTGTAAACTGGTTCAGTAGGTCAGAATAGATCAAAAGTAATGACACTTACCAGCGAAGCTTCAAGTTGAGACCTTGACCAATTGTTATGTAATACACTGGCGGCAGACAAAAAAGTCAATGAAGAATCCTTGGTGTTTCTCGAGACGACTTTAGTTTAAAGATTAGAAAAGAAAGCGTCAGATCTTAGAGTTTCTCGAGACGACTTTAGTTTAAAGATTATAAAAGAAAGCGTGAGATGTTAGAGTTTCTTCTTATATGACATACGGTGTTAGTCGAGCTAGGTTACTATATTACCAGTTAACGTTTGTAACACTTCTACTGTTTATATGATTTAAATTTAAATGATTTATAATATTATTGTAACATCATTACGCCCTGCAGATTGAGTTTATTTCTGTAGATTGACTTTGAAAGGAATAAACTTCCATAAACTTGGTATTGTGGTGTTTCAGTGAATTTTTAAAAAATCTGCGAATCTACAGATGTGTGTTTTGTATTTCATTTTTCCCCAATGTTTTCTGTATAACTTACGTGATTTTCAACATATTCATTTCCAACATATACATTTTCAACATATACATTTTGTTCTTTTCCATCAAGAAATCGACTCAAAATGCTTGTGTTCTAAGGAAACTTTGTGACCTCCCTTGTAGTTTTAACTTTTGGTTATTCAGATGGCTAGAAATAGAAACTAAAATCCTGAGTGTAAAAATCCGTTTCCATCCTTCAGAAGTTCTCTTTCCATGAGTGGCTCATCCTTCCCTTGTAGAATATTATTATGTCCCTTTAGAAAGCCAAACACCATCTCGCAATGATGGAGAGTATCACAACATTCTACATCTAACAGTTCACAATAGTCTCTGATATCTCTTTTGTTTAATGCTTTTGATAGAGTTTACAACTAACATAATGTAGCTTACCATTGTGTGTCTGCGTATTTGTGCTTCTGTACATCTCCTCCAATTAGTCTGAATTTTTTGCGTGCGAATATTTAGAGTAGTGTTCCCGCCCCTCTTCAGTATTTGGCATTCGTTTATTCTTTGAATTTCAAAATGTAATCAAGTTAATTTACAAACAAAATCAAACTGAAACAATGATAGAAAAATCGATACACATTTATACAAGCAATACAAATAATCACACAAAAAAATCAACTTTTCAAGGGTATGGACTACATCAGTGTCTCCCTAACTAGTTCCCGCTGTTTCAAACGTTCCACAAATTAGTTGAGTAATTAACTAGTAACTAGTAACCCTACTTGTCACGTGGTGGTTGAATTATTAAGCGCTAGGATTCCAAAATTCTTGGGTTCGAATCTCGATATTAATCGGAATGTCAGGACGTCTATCCAAATCTAATTGTAAAAGGTTAAATGGTGTAATGTGGAAGAATGCGAATGTCATGGAATGCTGGGTTCTTGCTTCCTGGAGTACTCTTGACACGTGACGAACACATATACTACAAGTCCGTTTCAGCAAACAAATATAAAGTTTATTTTACAACATAATAATACTGCATGTAACAACATGCATGCAGATGGTATGATGTGTTGTTATGCCGGGGATTTTACTTGAATTCAATAGTTAACAAAAATGACGATCTAGAATCACAATTGACGATTCTTTGATAAAACAAAACTCTGGAACTTTATTTAAATACAACGTAAGTACAGTTTATGTACAAATTACAAATCAATGAGCATGAAACATATTACAAAGGCTTTTCAAACAGAGCTCTTAGAAACGTGACTGTCTACTAACTAATTATTTTATCGACTGCCGTTACTTTCTTCTCCCCGCCAATTCTCTGGCGCTAACTCTTTTAAAAAATGTCTTTGTTTAATTTCAAATCAACCAATAGATTTCAAACATACTAATCACGTCCCTTGGGTAAATCCTGATGTGCTGTCAAGTGTCTAAATTTGAGGGGTAAATCCCGAGGCTCATGTCGAGGGCTTATATTTCTTTCAAATGTGAAATGTACACACAATTCTATAATGTAATCTGTGACATATTACCCCCCCCCCTCCATTTAGCATTTGTATGGTAATAAAAATGCTCATATACACAAAATACCATACATGAAATTATAGAAAAATGGTTGAGGTAACATATGACAAAATAAAGTCAACTTGGAGATAACAACAATAATAAAAAAAATGTAAATGCAGTGAATAAAATTATTGATGACTTTGAACACCTGTTTCACTATTCAAGTGGTTATGAAAATGAGACAATGCTTGTCATGAACAATATCAAAAGTTGTACAAAGCATAATACTTGGATAAATTAAATCTTGAATTGAATAGGTTACTTCTCTTCATGGTGCCTTATGATGAAATTAAAATATGACAATACAAAACTGATATACTACACCTGTGGAAGAAAAATATATATACAATTATGTTAAGAATTAAATACATCTGGAAAGTGTGTCAGCGAAGACATTCTCACGTCCAGGAATTGTCTTGACCTCAAATTGGTAGTCTGAGAGTTGTAGACTCCAACGAGTTAAACGACTGTTCGCTAACTTCTTTGAGTTCAGAAATGCTAGTGGTGTATGATCAGTTAGGAGAGTGAAATGAGCACCTAGTAGATATCTGGAGAACTTGGCTATGGCCCATACAATGGCTAGACATTCCCTTTCGATGGTTGAGTATCTGGTTTCAGCTGGTGACAACTTCCTGCTGATGAAAAATACTGGGTGCAAAGTCTCTTGGCTTTTCTGTGAAGTGTCTTGGTAATTCTGCATTAGGCATGCACCTATAGCTGAAGATGAAGCATCTGTGGCGAGGTAAAATTGCTTCTCTGGATTCGGGAGTTTGAGAATAGTGTCTCTTGAGAATTCAGCTTTAATGTTCTCAATAGTGGTATGTAACTTTGTAGACCATGGAATCTTCGTTGGTTGTCCTTTCTTAGTGAGTTCAATCAATGGAGCTATGAGTGCTGTGTAACCTGGTATGAAGTGTCTGTAGAAATAACACAGACCCAAAATACTTCTCACTTGCTTTTTACTGGTGGGGACTTTGATGTCTAGTATGCGTTGAATAATGTTCTCTTGAGGTCTCAGCGAATTGTAGCTGACTTTATAACCCAGGAAGGACATTTCTGACATGGCTAGTTCTACCTTACTAGGCTTTATGGTAAAACCATGTTGTTTCAGTATGCTGAAAACTTCTTGTAGTCCTTTGATATGTTCGTTCCATGTCTTATGGAATATGCAAATGTCATCTATATATGACACTGTGTCAGAGCGATTGCCTAGTATGCTGTGAATGGCTCTATTAAAGGTGCTGCTGGCGTTGACTAGACCAAATGGCATGAAGTTGAAATGGAATAGTCCATAAGCTGTGGTGAATGCCGTAAACTGTTTGCATTCTTGTCTGACTGGTATTTGGTAATAACCTCTGGATAGGTCTATTTTGGTGAATAACTTTGCCTCTGAAAATTTGGTCATAAGATCTTCAGGATTTGGCATAGGATATGAGTCGAGTTGGGTTATTTTATTTAACTGTCTGAAGTCGACACACATTCTTGGAGTTGTCGTTTGCTTCCGTTTGACAAGAACTATTGGTGCAGCATATGGAGAGTTGGAATGTTCAATGATTCCTTGCTCTAATAGTTGGTTAATTTCTTGTTTAAGAAAGTCTCTGTAGTGTACTGGTAATGGATAAGGTCTTGCTTTTGTAGGCTTGGAATCAGTAAGTATTATATTGTGTTCCGCAATTGACGTTTTGCCTGAAACATCTGTAAATATGTCTGAATTTTCTTTGAGAATGGTAGTCAGTTCTTTCTGCTTTTGCGGTGTCATTGAATTGAGTTTGATGTCTAGCCAAAATTCAGTTTGTTTGGTAGTTGTTTGTGGCATATTGATGTCGTCAAATTCAGACGTGTCATTTTCATCTTCTTCTGGTATGACTGCAAGACATGATATGGCTCTTTCATTTTGTTCTGGGCTTGTGGTACCTTCTGTTATTGTGTTATATTTTTGTAACATGTTGACGTGATATATTTTCTTTTTGTTGCGTATGTCTATCTCATAGTCAACATCTGTTATCTTTCTGAGTATGGAGAATGGACCTTGCCATTTGATGAATAGTCTGTTGTTTTTGTCTGGTAGTAACAGACATACTTGATCTCCTGGTTCAAATTGTTTCAGTGTTCTGTTTCTATTGACTCTCATTCTGGTATTGGAGTTTGCAATGGCTGTGGCTTCATTTGCTTTTTCACATGCAGATATGACTATGTTTCTGGTATCTTTGAAGTAATCATATGCGAAATATGACTTGTCTTGATGGACTTCAGTTTGACCAGTTAGAGTTCTTGTATCATTGTTAGAGACTCTGGGCATGTCGTCTTGTTCTTCAAAGTTCAACAATGGACATTCGGGAATTGGAGGTGGACTTATGACCGGTAGGGATGGGCTTGATGTAACTGGGGGTGTCCATGTTGAATGTTCTTGATTGTTGCTGGCTACTGGACTAGTAACTGGTTCTGTTGCATTCTGCATAACTTGAGTAACTGATGTAGCCATGTGATTATTTTGGCTAACTTGTTCAGGTGCCAAATGTTCTTGTTGTCTGGACATGGATCTTGTCATTACTGTCAAACATTTTTGACCTTGCTCTATGGCATTTGTCCATTCAGTAAGTTCTTGAGGAGTGCATTCTTTAACTCCCTGTATGTTTCCAATGATTAGGTCCACTGGTAGATTGGGTGTTACTAATGCTTTTGTTTGACCACTGAAGAATGGTGTAGTAACATAAATGATGGCTTCAGGTAACTTGCTGACAGTTCCGTTGAATGCAGTGGCTTGGACGTGGTTGCCTGTGAAACGGTTTGCGTGTACGAAGCGTTCATGTACTAATGTGGACGTGCTTCCGGTGTCACGAAGAACTTCCACCTTCTTGTCTCCTACAAAGCCTGGATAAAATTTGAGACCATTGGACTTTGCAATGACTGTCATAGTTGAGTGCTCATTGTAATAGCTTCTGTCATATGAGCTTCTGTTTGGCATATATTGTGGTCTGGAGTCCTGTGAATGACTTCTGTAGCGAGGTTTGTTGTTATCTGGTTTATTGTTTCCAGGTGCTTTGTTGAGATTGTATTGCTCTCTATTGCTGTATCTTTGAGTTGGTGATGTGGGTCTATCAAAATTTTGATTTTTGGAGACTGCCTGTTTTTTCCAACATTCATGAGTTTGGTGACCCTTTTTATGGCAAAATGAACATTCTGTGGTTCTGCTGCGGCATTGAGACGTGAAATGCCCTAGTTTATGACATTTGTTGCATTTGACTTTGTCATCTGACTTATATCTTGCATTTTTGTCTTGAGCAAAGCAGACAAAATTTTCTTCAACAGATGGTTTGACTGACTTGTTTGGATAGGCTGCTTTATATTGTCTGATGATCTTGGTTAATGTCTGGATATCAGTAGGATTTCTCTCTATAATGTAGGATTGAATATCTTCTGAGTGAGCATGGGTGATGTTGTCGATAATAATATGTTGACGAAGAGCTTGGTAACTTTCTTTTATTTTTGCCATGGATACCCATCTATCAAACCACATTGACATATTAGCTACAAAAATTTGAGGATCATCATTTTGCTGTGGCCTTTCATTATAGAATTTCTTTCTATAGTTGGCTGAAGTTGCTCCGTATTGGCGCAGTAGAGCTTCCTTGATATCAGAGTAAGTGCTGCGTTCATTGATGGACAGTTGTGAGCAAATGTTGACAGCTTTGCCAGTCAAAAGGGTGAGGAGTGAGCTCGACCAATGTGCTTCAGGTAGACCGGATGTTGTAGCTATTTCTTCAAATCTTATGAGATACGAGTCCATATTGTCAATGTTTTCGTTGAAAGCCGATATTTTGTTCATTAATCTGTATTTGTCAAACATACTTGAGTGACCTTGAATTGAAATGCTTTCTTTATTTTCTTTATTTTGCCTTTCGAATTCCATTTTTTCTTTTTCATGTTGTCTTTGCTTTTCGGCGTCTTGCCTTTGTTTTTCGGCGTCTTGCCTTTGTTTTTCAGATTCTTGCCTTTGTTTTTCGGCGTCTTGCAATTTTTTTTCTTCTAATTGCATGCGTTTTTCAGATTCTTGCTCTTGATATTCTTTTTCTTCTTGTTTCTCTGCCCACTGGTCTGGCTTTGGGATTTGCTTTTCTTTGGCTAATTCTATCAATTCGAAGAGTCGTTGTGTTCTAGAACTGGAAGCCATATTTAATTTTTTTGTTAGTTTCTTGTATTGGAGCAAAATGTTTAATATCTGGATTTTGGCTTTATCTCAGATATAATAATAATATAGTGACAAAGTTCTTGAAGCCTCAGTTTTCTAATAATGCTTGACAGTAAACTTGTAGTTACTGGAGTCGTATGATTGAATATATAGATCTATTGAGCCGAGTACTTTTTACTGGTTTAACAGTTGGTTAAATCTGGTCTTCTGTTTACTTTGTGCTGCACAAATGATTATTTACTGGTCTTCTTTATAATGCCAGTTATTTGATTTACTGGTCTTTTTTATAATGCCAGTTATTTGATTTACTGGTCTTTTATATTGCCAGTTATAATGTATATTGGTCTTATTCCTTTTGCTAATTACATATAATAATGGATTTCGTGAGTTAGACGTAACTCTAACGAAAATCTTTATAAAAGAATTATCGATAACCAACTGACCTGTTAAACACAGAAATTCTGTCCTCCGTTAAATAAGAATGAAGTTCCTTTGAAGAGTTTTAGAAATTGGTCCTAGATCTTGAATAAATTTCGTTAAAAGTTGTCCATGAACTTTTATTAGTCGGCGAGTGCCAGATGTAACAACATGCATGCAGATGGTATGATGTGTTGTTATGCCGGGGATTTTACTTGAATTCAATAGTTAACAAAAATGACGATCTAGAATCACAATTGACGATTCTTTGATAAAACAAAACTCTGGAACTTTATTTAAATACAACGTAAGTACAGTTTATGTACAAATTACAAATCAATGAGCATGAAACATATTACAAAGGCTTTTCAAACAGAGCTCTTAGAAACGTGACTGTCTACTAACTAATTATTTTATCGACTGCCGTTACTTTCTTCCCCCCGCCAATTCTCTGGCGCTAACTCTTTTAAAAAATGTCTTTGTTTAATTTCAAATCAACCAATAGATTTCAAACATACTAATCACGTCCCTTGGGTAAATCCTGACGTGCTGTCAAGTGTCTAAATTTGAGGGGTAAATCCCGAGGCTCATGTCGAGGGCTTATATTTCTTTCAAATGTGAAATGTACACACAATTCTATAATGTAATCTGTGACACTGCACTTCTTGTTAGTGTTACAAGTCAAGAAATAATAAACAATCCTATCCGCATAACAGCAGCATCAAATATATCCAACACATTAAACTCTCTTGATTACAAATCACGTCCGCATCTCAGCGGGTAACACTGTGCAGAATAATACAGAATAACTAATACATGTCTCAAAAAGACCACTGGCAACAACTGGCCACAAGTTACTTTCTAACTGAAATTACTACAGACTTTTCTAAGTCGCTACTGTCCGTTGAGGACTAAAATATTACTTGACCACCCGGTCCAAAGGATACCACTTGACTGACTTAACTGACTTGACTGAACTCAAAGTCAACTTTATTCATTCTACTTCCTGTTTTCTACATCAGGAATTCCACGTGTCTTTTAACACACACACACACACACACACGCGCGCACACACACACGCACACACACACACACACACACGCGCGCACACACACACACACGCACACACACATATATATTATATATATATATATAAACAGTATTTTTATTTTTATTTCTATTTTTTATAACAAGTAGGAAATTATCCAACTTAAAATAAAAAATTAAAAAAAAAAAAAAAGTAGAATCTGAATTTTACCTCGAGGTCTCGAGACTATTTAATGAGAGCCGACACGCTAAATAAATTACTGAATGTTGCGGTGATCACTTTTTAAATCCATTTTATCTATAAAATGAAAAGTTGTACTACTTGAATTCGAACTCGAGGTCTTAAGTCAATACACTAACCACTGCATGGGCGTAGCCAGGATTTTTTTTCGGGGGGGGGGGTTAGGGGGGATTATTTTCCCTGGTAAGGGGTTTTAAACTCAAAACCCCATTGGTTGTGCTGGGGCAATTGATGGTTTAGTATTAAAATCTCACCTAAAATAAACAAAATGAAAGCAAAAAATCATTCACTAAATTCCGATCCCCCCCCCAAGGGGGGGAATTTCATTTCGGGGGGGGGGGGGGTTTGAACCCCAACCCCCCCCCCCGGCTACGCCCATGAACCACTGTGACAAAGAAGTGCTTTTGAAAACAAAAGGTTTTATAGTCATCTATTGCTAGTTTCAAACGACCCAATTCTCTACACAAAATATAAAGGGGACTAATTGAACTTATACCATCACATCAATCAAGTACAAGTTCTTTTCCTTGTTCAATTCCAAGCAAAATAATCAATTACCAATAATGAATTAGCTGATTTGAATTTTTGTATTCTTGTTTTGTCAGAGCATTGTAAAAAAAAACAAAAAACAACCAGTTACCTTTTCAAAACTTGCGATCCATTATGATGGAAAATTTTTCTGTTTTTGCAGTTAATGAAAGTGTCAATTAGATTGATATACAATAATGTAATGTGCGTCAATTCTATTTTTTAAATGTCATTAAATATTTTGAATACATGTACTTATAAAAAGCATTTAAAAAGCGATCACGGAAACATTCACCCAGATATCCCATTCATTCTCCACCCCCCTCCTTTCCCAACTTGTCTAAACAAGTGATGTGATTATAGAGCATTGAGAAAGCTAAAAGCATGAAATTGGGCCAAAGAAAAACAAATGGTTGAAGTATTTCCAATCACAGATTTATTATTGTTAGTCTAAATCTATTACAAATGTAATTACATACATGATCCAAACTATTTGATACAATTACGATGAATATAAGCTTGTGTTCTTGTTTTGTTGAATATAAGCTTTTTTTTCTTGTTTTGTTTAAATACTCTACATGGGCGTAGCCAGGATTTTTTCGTGGGTGATACTTTATGATAGGTATGATTACACTATTATATAATTACACCAAAATGTATGTTCACCAAAAAAAGAAGGTAAATATAGATTTTTATAGGAAAGTTGTTGTTTTTTTTTTGGTTACCGTGGGGGTGATAGCGTGAATAACCACCAGCCTTAGCAACGCCAATGGTTAAATAGATCAAAGATAGATAGGGCTACATGCATGTTCTAATAAAACACTGCACCTGTTTCAAATGAACTAAACAATGTTAAAAGTACCAGCTCACCTGCAGTAGGAAATTATCTGCATGGCAGTGACTCAGCAAGCTGTTTTCAAGGATCTCATCACATAAAACAATGACCTTAAACCGAATTTTGTAAATAAATGTTCAATTAAAATCTTGAAATAGATCTAGACTCCAAGCAATTAAAATGAATTTAACAAGAAGAGAACTTCAAAAACACTGTTTAAAATAAATAGATCTCGCTAAAAGAACAGGTCTAGTGTCAAGTTATCTGAAACCGCGTCTGCTTCTGTCCTATCTGTAAGAGTTATTGTTTTTAATTTAATTTTTGCCTTTAATTTAATTCGCTTTAGAAACATTGGGTAGAATATAATTGATAGCTTTTAAAAAATGTTATTAATAATACTTTGTATTCACTGTAGTTAAAATTATCTATTGAGAAATGTTATAACAAGTCAGATCTGCAGCTGTTAATGAAATTCTTCCTAGGAGTGTTTAGAGCCACAAAGATGTCTGCCAGGTCATCATCTTTGACTAATATCACAATTGGAAACGTATATTTATTTATTTTTCACAGCCGCTTTATCTCCAACAAGCTTTTTCATAGTTCGTTCGTTTTTTTTTCGTTTTTTTTTTCTTTTAACGTCGTGAGATAGTGTTACAGCTACGTCGTGGGATAGTGTCACAGCTACGTCATGGGATAGTGTCACAGCTACGTCATGGGATAGTGTCACAGCTACGTCGTGGGATAGTGTCACAGCTACGTCATGGGATAGTGTCACAGCTACGTCGTGGGATAGTGTCACAGCTACGTCGTGGGATAGTGTCACAGCTACGTCATGGGATAGTGTCACAGCTACGTCATGGGATAGTGTCACAGCTACGTCATGGGATAGTGTCACAGCTACGTCATGGGATAGTGTCACAGCTACGTCATGGGATAGTGTCACAGCTACGTCGTGGGATAGTGTCACAGCTACGTCGTGAGATAGTGTCACAGCTACGTCGTGGGATAGTGTCACAGCTACGTCGTGGGGTAGTGTCACAGCTACGTCATGGGATAGTGTCACAGCTACGTCATGGGATAGTGTCACAGCTACGTCATGGGATAGTGTCACAGCTACGTCATGGGATAGTGTCACAGCTACGTCGTGAGATAGTGTCACAGCTACGTCTTGGGATAGTGTCACAGCTACGTCGTGGGATAGTGTCACAGCTACGTCGTGAGATAGTGTCACAGCTACGTCGTGGGATAGTGTCACAGCTACGTCGTGGGATAGTGTTACAGCTACGTTGTGAGATAGTGTCACAGCTACGTCGTGGGATAGTGTCACAGCAACGTCGTGGGATAGTGTCACAGCTACGTCGTGAGATAGTGTCACAGCTACGTCATGGGATAGTGTCACAGCTACGTCATGCGATAGTGTCACAGCTACGTCATGGGATAGTGTTACAGCTACGTCGTGGGATAGTGTCACAGCTACGTCGTTAGATAGTGTCACAGCTACGTCTTGAGATAGTGTCACAGCTACGTCATGGGATAGTGTTACAGCTACGTCGTGAGATAGTGTCACAGCTACGTCGTGAGATAGTGTCACAGCTACGTCGTGGGATAGTGTCACAGCTACGTCGTGAGATAGTGTTACAGCTACGTCGTGAGATAGTGTCCCAGCTACTTTGTGGGATAGTGTCCCAGATACGTTGTGAGATAGTGTCACAGCTACGTTGTGGGATAGTGTTACAGCTACTTCGTGGGATAGTGTCACAGCTACGTCGTTGGATAGTGTTACAGCTACGTGATGGGATAGTGTCACAGCTACGTCGTGGGATAGTGTCACAGAAACGTCGTCGGATAGTGTTACAGCCACGTCGTGGGATTATGTTACAGCTACGTCGTGGGGTAGTGTCCCAGCTACGTCATGGGATAGTGTCCCAGTTACGTCGTGGGATAGTGTCCCAGCTACGTCGTAGGATAGTGTCCCAGCTACGTCGTGGGATAATGTCACAGCTACGTCGTGGGATAGTGTCCCAGCTACGTCATGGGATAGTGTCCCAGCTACGTCGTGGATAGTGTCACAGCTACGTCGTGGGATAGTGTCCCAGCTACTTTGTGGGATAGTGTCCCAGATACGTTGTGAGATAGTGTCACAGCTACGTTGTGGGATAGTGTCACAGCTACGTCATGGGATAGTGTCACAGCTACGTCGTGGGATAGTGTCCCAGCTACGTCGTGGGATAGTGTCACAGCTACGTCGTGGGATAGTGTCACAGCTACGTCGATGGTTATTGAGGATTTTTCACGTTATCAATACAATGTCCATGTGGTCTATAGAAGTCTGGCTGTTGTTCTATCCCACAGAAAGTCTATAGAAGTCTGGCTGTTGTTCTATCCCACAGAAAGTCTATAGAAGTCTGGCTGTTGTTCTATCCCACAGAAAGTCTATAGAAGTCTGGCTGTTTCTCTATCCCACAGAAAGTCTATAGAAGTCTGGCTGTTGTTCTATCCCACAGAAAGTCTATAGAAGTCTGGCTGTTGTTCTATCCCACAGAAAGTCTATAGAAGTCTGGCTGTTGTTCTATCCCACAGAAAGTCTATAGAAGTCTGGCTGTTGTTCTATCCCACAGAAAGTCTATAGAAGTCTGGCTGTTGTTCTATCCCACAGAAAGTACATTCTGTTATGATGATTATTATTAATAGCTTGACTCGTAGTGGACATGCGTTGGGAAATGTGAAATCTTGGAGAAGTTTCTGTGCTGCCTTAAAAAATGCAAGTCTTCTCTGGCCAGGTCTCGAATTAAGAGAAAAAATGTAGCATCGGGATTCGAACTGATGGAAATGGTTGAACTGAACTTAAGGTCTAGAATATATTGCGCTACATTTTGTGGGCTATGTATAAAATCAAAGTTATTACGCTTGTGTTGCATATCCTGTCTGTTATAGGTTATGAAAGAGGATTGCCAGGTTAAAAACTAAATTTTAATTTTGGTTTATCGAACTCGAAGTGGATGCAAAAGCTTGAAACCATTTTCCAAATTTTAGAGATTAAACAGACAATTTTTATCTGCTGTTTATTATAGATATATTTATATATATTTTTATTTTAAATATTATAAAATCTAAAGACAATTATAGTCGTTGTTTTTTTTAAACTAAGTACCACTGAAACTAACCAGACTCGAACTTCACTTACTAACAAATCGAACTAAAACTAAACTATTAAACTGATCGGTACAAACAGAACCAAAACTAAACTTTTAAACTGTACGGTGCGAACCGAACGAACTGACCCAATCTTAACCAAAATTCATCAAGATTTTACAATATTCTTGTAAGAAAAGAGATGATTGGACAGTTATTTTGAATTCTTGGAAAATTATCCTGCTGTTTTGAGCAGGCTGTGTCCTTGGCATCTTGTGTGTGAAATCTTTCCTGCATCATTTAGAGTGGTATTCTCTTGGTATCAACACGAAGAGTGCCGTACCATTGAATATTTGTGGGTTCATGAAATGGAAGATACCAAGAAACGAAAAGTAGAATCGATATGTAGATACTTCCAGGAATGCACAAAAGTCGGTCGTCGTCCTTTATATTAGTTCATAATGAAACATTTGTTTAGATTCTAAACCATGAAACTCTTTACAGACAGTTACCTCACAAGTGTCATGACGTAATGGAGAGGAGTTCCAGCAAATAAAAACACGTGACCATAGATTCATATTTTGTCCCCTCCCAATGGGTGTAATGCTACTGGTCAATATTTCTCTATCAATGATCTGTTGGACGTCATGATTGGTGATGGTAAAACATAATGTGTATGTATGACTGATCCGCAAGGGCAGCCTCCAAGTTTTCATTTAACGCTAATTGGTTTCGTCCCCTTGTTTCATCAACTTTCGTATCTCATTCCACACCATGTCAAAACTTCTGAAGGCCTTTGATGCAGCAGTGCGTGTCTTAGACTTTGGTTCAAGAGTACCCAGGATAGTCACGACCTGGTAATGTTAAAAATTTTACTCTGTTTTAGGTGTTCCAAGAATCTACGATGTTTTCCTTGGCTGTGATCCTCGCCTTGATCTGCATTGGAAGTTCAGTGACCAGTGAGTTGGTTTCTACGTTATTTTATGTTTTAGTTTATAATTTGTTAAAGATAAAGATTACAATCTGTTAAATACAAAGTTTATCTTTATGATTAAACTAAAACATATTTCAGGTTATCGTTGACAAAGTGGTTTCAGTGACAGACTTTCAGTAACGTATCTCTTAATGTCCTCCAAATACATCACACACACACACACACACACAAACCACAGGAAGTTTTATTTTCAAAAGAATTTCTATTTATTGTTTAAGTTATACTAAAATTGTTACCAAAAGTATCAATAGTTCTAACAAAATCAATTTTTCCACCAATATTGTCCAAATGACGGTAGATGAGTGTATCGTTGATGAGCTCTCACTATTTGGAGAGAGAAAGTGACAAAGAAAGCGAAAATTCCTCGGCTCTAAAAGAATCACGTGTCAAACAAACAAATGGTTTCTCACCACCAAACTGAATGTCACCTTTACCTGCGTTGTATAGGGGCGGGAATGTCTCTCCAGAATAGAGCTGTACAGTCACATGAACAAGTGCTTCAGAATAGGGATGTACAGTCACATGAACAAGTGCTTCAGAATAGAGCTGTAAAGTCTCATGAACAAATGCTCCAGATTAGAGCTGTACAGTCACATGAACAAGTGCTTCAGAATAGAGCTGTAAAGTCTCATGAACAAATGCTCCAGATTAGGGCTGTACAGTCACATGAACAAGTGCTCCAGAATATAGCTGTAAAGTCTCATGAACAAATGCTCCAGATTAGGGCTGTACAGTCACATGAACAAGTGCTCCAGAATAGAACTGTAAAGTCACATGAACAAATGCTCCAGATTAGGGCTGTACAGTCACATGAACAAGTGCTCCAGAATAGAGCTGTAAAGTCACATGAACAAATGCTCCAGATTAGGGCTGTACAGTCACATGAACAAGTGCTCCAGATTCGTGTGTTGTCAGGGGAAAAAATAATTGTGCAAAATTTCAGCTTGATCCGAGCTAGATTGTTGGAGAAATAACGTACCGTATACAAACTGTTGACCAGACAGACAGACAGACAGAGTGAGTTAATATAAGCTTTGTAAAAAAAAAGAAGCGAACTTCTCAATGTCATCCTTTCCTTTTCATCTCTTTGCAGATGCCCAAATTGGTATTCACATTGAACAAGGCACCAATTATTTTTATAATTTTAAAACGGGTCAAGCTCAAATTGCATTTAAAACTCCATTCCGCGAGCCGCCTACTGTTATTCTATCCATGACAGTAATAGAGTTTGACTTGAAATCCGGCGCGAAAGTTGATACTTACTACGAGAACTTAACCACCACTGGGTTTACACTGAAAATCTTTTCGTGGTTGAATACCACAGTGTTTAAAATCCGAGTACAATGGTATGCCATTGGCTACTCCCTATGGTAACACTGGCTTTTAATTGGCATACAAAATAAAATCAATTCAAATAACATGTTCTGTTGTTGTTGTTTTAAAATCAATTCAACTGACATGTTCTGTTGTTGTTGTTTTAAAATCAATTCAAATAACATGTTCTGTTGTTGTTGTTTTAAAATCAATTCAACTGACATGTTCTGTTGTTGTTGTTTTAAAATCAATTCAACTGACATGTTCTGTTGTTGTTGTTTTAAAATCAATTCAACTGACATGTTCTGTTGTTGTTGTTGTTTTAAAATCAATTCAACTGACATGTTCTGTTGTTGTTGTTTTGTAGTAAACGATAAACTAAAATACAAAAGGTTTTTCGCTAATAGCAGTCGTCAAGTTGCAAATATATCAAATCCGGTTCTTAGTGAGCA
The DNA here is from genome assembly GCF_947242115.1 of Biomphalaria glabrata. NCBI lineage: Eukaryota > Metazoa > Mollusca > Gastropoda > Planorbidae > Biomphalaria > Biomphalaria glabrata. The sequence continues at coordinate 28,090,984 of NC_074717.1, forward strand.
CCTAGAAGGTAAAAGGAACCTGTGTTTCATGAGGATCTATACGACAGTTTAAGAAATCTCTTGATCAATGAGTCGGAGCGTGGCATTTTACAGATATATTATAGATAGCCTATATTTTATATATATATAGGCACATAAAAACTAGAAAAGTGTGTCATAATTACATGTCTATAAGTTTCTTCTATTTGTCATTACATTTTTTATAAATATGTCCCACCCCACCCCACAGTGGAGCTCACAGCGCTTCCAAGATTATTGTAAGGATATTGGGTTCCCACGAATTCCTGTCCTAACTTCCATATCGTACCAGCCTTTTTTGGCTTATTGCTCTAGATCTCCTACATCTTTGGACTTTCTCTTGCTTGGTGGAGTCCAATATTTTCAGTTAGGATGATAATTAGCTCCCCACAACATGGAAGTGAGATCTCAAGGTCAAGGATGAATTGTCGCACTTATGTTACATGCGCATGGTCTGAATTCATTTGTTCACTAACCTAGGTTGATGTAGGCCTATTATATTTGGCGTTATATATTAAATGTAGTTAATAATATTCTATACAAGAGGAGGTGTGGTGGCTGAGTGGTAAAGCACTTAGCTTCCAAAGTGGAGGGTCCTGGGTTCCATCCCTGGTAAAGATTTTAATTTCGGGACCTTAAGGGCACCTCTTGGTCCACCCAGCTGTAATGGGTCCCTGACTTTAGTTGGTGGAAGTACAGGCGGTTGGTCGTTGTTCTGGCCACATGATACCCTCGTTAACCGTGGGCCACAGAAAAATGTGACCTTTACATCATTTGCCCTATAGACTACATGGTCAAAAGGGGAACTTTACTTTTACTATACACTTCAGAGGAGAATCAATTAACCAGGTAGACCAGAGTAATGTAATAACTTAAATGTACTAATGTCTGAAAGAGGAACTTATAACAAGAAATGTAGAACAATAAAACTAAGTACTACATGAACGTAGAATACTTTATTATATGATAATAAAAAAAAAAACTCACAGACTTAATAGTAGTGATTGGCATACAAAACAATGGTCTGTGGCAGCACAATGCCAAATCCTGGGTTGATGCCAACTAGATAAAAAGACCAAGTAGTCTTATTGAAGTGTCGTACCAGTTAACATCAAACACACCATAACAATACAAGTAACAACCTAGTAATATTATTCCACAATGCAACATCCAAAGACTTTAGAAAACTAGAGTTAATTAGACCACTAGGGGAAACGTCAATAAACTTTATTTTAAATGTTATTGCCCCAAGTTATTGGCCCTAAGTAGTTCGACGCTTCTAGGACCAGGCTGGTGTCGGATTATTGAAAACGTTGGATTACCAAAGCTATACTTCAAAGGATCTAACCATGACCTCCGTGACCCCATATCACGTTGGCTGTGATCTATCCGTATATGTTAAGAAAATTATACTTGCGATTTACAGTAATAAGATATTCTATTAGGCTTTCAATGTCATAAAATAAACAATAATAATTAGGATTGTCTTCGAGTCCGAAGATTAATGGGGAATGCAGTATTTCCCGTGGCTACGCAGCCCCAGCTGTAACCTACATATGCAAAGTATACAGAGGAATAACTCAACTTAAACCATCACATCAGTCAATTACAATTTCTTTACTTTGTTCAAAACCTAACAAAATAATAAATTACTAATAGTTAATTAATTAATTATTTACATTTTTATTGATTCTTGTTTTGTCAAGTACAAGAAATGTTTGTGCAAATTTTCAACTTGATTCGAGATTAGATGTGGGAGAAATAACGTGTACAAACTTTTTACCACACAGACCCTGGGCAAGCTTCCCTGCCTCATAGTGGCGCCCGGGTGGAAACGATCGTAGGAGGAAACCATTAGGCTAAAGGGTAGCAAAACAAGACTCCCCTGGGGGTGCCTAAGGGGGTGCGAGAGCATCCACATTGCACTGTGCGGAGTTGTAAAAAAGCTCCCACAACCTTGTCACAATCCAGGCGTTGTTCCTCAAGGGGCCGTTACACAATAAATGGCGTGTCCCGCACGGTTAGCCTGGTATGGAAAAGAAAAATGGCGGAGGTCTTAGAAGATCTATACGCGGCCTCTTGCCGCGAGTCTGACCTACCCCCCAGACAAAACAGTGAACACTGTTTTCATACAGGCCGGTGAGAGGGAGCTCTTGTTCACTTTTGCTGGCCTAGAGCTCCAAGAACCGAAGGCTCAACTCTACCTGACAGTTTAAGAAGAAGAAGAAGAACCACACAGACAGACAGAGCATTGTAAAAAAAAAAAAAAGACAGTTACCTCTTCAAAACTTGCGATCCATTAGGCAGGAAAATGTTTCTGTTTCTACGTTAATCAGAGTGTCAATGAGATTGATATAGGCTGCAATGTGCGTCAATTCTATTTTTTAAAACCTGTCATTAAATACTTTTGAATACATGTACTGATGTACTTATACAATGCATTTAAAAGCGATCACGGTAACATTCACGCAGATACAATTGGTTAAACACCCCCTTCGGCTACGCCCATGATACTTTATATTAGTCAATTAGGTATGAACACACAATTAAATAATAACCTGCCCAGTGTGCAGCCGAACATTCCGGGCTCACATAGGTCTCACCAGCCACATGAGGAGGCATAAAACCCCAGTGCAAAGCCCTCAGCCCCCTGGATGACAAAGTGGTCATCATCGAACCACGATGGACGAACTCTATAATTACACATACAGCTCTGTGTTCAACATAAAGAAGGTCAATGTAGATTTTATTGGAAAATAATTTGGGGGTAACGGGGGGGGTGATAGCGTGAGTAACCACCCGGGTGACACCAGCCTTAGATAGAGATAGAGATCAACGGTAAGTTAGGCTACATGCATGTTCTAATAAAACAGTGCACCTGAATGCACCACCAATGCAAATGAATTGACAAAAACTTCCCAGTGCCCGCTCACCTCCTTTAGGAAATTATCTGCATCCATGTGACCCAGTGACTTAGCCATTTGCTTTTAAGGATCGTTTGAATGAAAAGCCAGTTGAGCGTGACAGAAAGCAATGAGCCTTTGAACTGAATTTTGTAAATAAATGTTCAATTAATTGCTTCAGAGAGACTCCAAGCAATCAAAAATGAATTTAACAAGAAGAGAGCTTCAGGTAACTGTTTCAAATAAATAGATCTCCCTGAAAGAACAGTCTAGTGTCAGGTTATCTGGAGCAAAGGGAGCGTATAAACCGCGTCTGTTTCTGTGCTCACCATCTGTAAGAGTTCTTTTTTTTTAAATTTAATTCATACTTTTCAAATGAAAGTTCTTGGTAACATTCTCTCTATTGTTAATATTATCTTATTGTTAATGTTATCTTATTGTTAATCTTATCTTTAAAGAAGCGTTATTATTACTATTTTTTTATTCGTTGTAGTTGAAGTTATGAGTTTTCATTTTATAACAAGTCAGATCTGCAGCTGTTAATGAAAATCTTCCTACGAGTCTTCAGTGTCACGAGCATGTTTGAAGGGTCATTTATTGACCTTTGGCTGATTTACATTGCATTATTATGATTATTTTTAATCATTTGACTCCTGGTCTGCTCTGGTACAATCACTTTTGTGAGCGAGTCTTGGGGGAAGGGAAATGTAAGAGGGAGTTTCTGTACTGCCTGTGGGTGCTCAGCAGGTTGGGTCTAGTCAAGTCTCGAATACAAGGGCATTTGTAGTTAACTTCGGGATTCGAACTTATTGAAATGTTTTAACTGAACTAACTGTTTAGAGCATAATGCGCTCCATTTTGTTCTTCCCTGCTTGTGTTATATATCTTTTGAATTAACAGGCGCAATCGCTTGCTATCTTAAATCACATTTTAATTTTGATTTATTGAACTCGAAATAGGTGTAAAACAGATTGAAATGATTTTTCCCAATTTTAAAAATGAAACAGACATTTTGTTTTTATGCTTTTTGGTAATAAGTATAGATATGTTTTAAATAAAGAAATTAATAAAGTATTCGGTATTCTCTAATATGCTAATTACACTGTAAGAAATCTGATGACACTTTAAATTTTATTTTTAAACTATGTACGACTGAAATTTTTTTATTACTCAAGTGTATACTGTAGACAACAAAATGGTCTAGACTACAAAATGGTCTAGACTAGACTCTAGACAACAAAATGGTCTAGACTAGACTCTAGACAACAAAATGGTCTAGACTAGACTCTAGACAACAAAATGGTCTAGACTAGACTCTAGACAACAAAATGGTCTAGACTAGACTCTAGACAACAAAATGGTCTAGACTAGACTCTAGACAACAAAATGGTCTAGACTAGACTCTAGACAACAAAATGGTATAGACTAGACTCTAGACAACAAAATGGTATAGACTAGACTCTAAACAACAAAATGGCATAGACTAGACTCTAGATAACAAAATGGTATAGACTAGACTCTAAACAACAAAATGGTATAGACTAGACTCTAGACAACAAAGAGCGCTTTGTATTTTTGGTTTGTTTAATTCTTAAATCCAGTTCTTTGAAATTATTATTATCAAATAAAACATTGTTGCTATTATCCGTCCTGGCGCTTGAAAGTCATATGTCGTCGCTGAGACTTACATGGGAGCCTCCTTCATTTGAGATACAACATATATGTCTTTACATTTCTATGTTTGTGTCTCTATTGTTAATGTTCTATTAGTAATGCTGAGGTGGATTATTGTAGTCAAACTGAATTTCCATTAGTTTGGACCAATAAAATAACCAACTTATCTTTATTATTTAGGATACATTGGCCTACGTATGCTTTAAACATAGCCCCCCCACCCCTTTTAGGGAGTGTGTGTCATTAAATGATAGAATACAACAAAAGTAACTTGTGTCGGTCGCCGTCCTTTGTATTAGTTCATAATGAAAGATTTGTTTAGATTCTAAACCATGAAACTCTTTACAGACAGTTACCTCGCAAGTGTCATTACGTAATGGAGAGGAGTTCCAGCATATAAAAACACGTGACCATAGATTCATATTTTTGTCCCCTCCCAATGTGTGTAATGCTACTGGTCAATATTTCTCTATCAATGATCTGTATGACGTCATGATTGGAGCTGTAAGTGATGGTAAAACATAATGTGTATGTATGACTGATCCGCAAGGGCAGCCTCCAAGTTTTCATTTAACGCTAATTGGTTTCGTCCCCTTGTTTCATCAACTTTTGTATCTCATTCCACACCATGTCAAAACTTCTGAAGGCCTTTGATGCAGCAGTGCGTGTCTTAGACTTTGGTTCAAGAGTACCCAGGATAGTCACGACCTGGTAATGTTAAAAATTTTACTCTGTTTTAGGTGTTCCAAGAATCTACGATGTTTTCCTTGGCTGTGATCCTCGCCTTGATCTGCATTGGAAGTTCAGTGACCAGTGAGTTGGTTTCTACGTTATTTTATGTTTTAGTTTATAATTTAAAACCACTAGAAATTGTGGATCACTTTTGCTAGCTTGGATCCATCATATCCAACAACGCTCTACTGGATAAAGACATCAACAATAGGATAGCCAAAGAAATGGGCACCATGTCACGGTTGCAGAAAAGAGTGTGGGACAACATATTGCTGACTAACAATACTAAAGCCTTAGTCTACCGGACCTGTGTGATGAGCACTTTGCTATACAGAAGTGAAGCATGGTCAACCTACTCTTGGCAGGAAAAAAAGGTGAATGTCTTCCACCTCCGATGCCTAAGGCGGATCTTTAAAAAAAGGTGGCAAGATAAGATAACCAATGAGGTAGTGCTACGAAGAGCAGGGTGCCAGGGCAACCGCTCTGTTATCAGCAGCAGACGCCTTGGCTAGCTTGGCCACGTTCGTAGAATGCCAGTAGGTTGACTTCCACAAGACATCCTGTATGGCGATCTAATAGAAGCCAGGAGAACCGCTGGTCGCCCATTTTTACGGTATACAGATGTATGCAAACTCGACATGAAGCTCTTCAAAATCCACACTAGCAACTGGGAAAAAGTGGCACTGGATAGATCCACATGGAGATAGAGCATAAAGGAAGGGTCCCAGATTGCAGATGTCATTCACAACAGAAGCAGAAAGAAGGGTGAAAATGCAACGGCGCCTGGTGATTATATATGCCCAACCTGCGACCGCAGCTGTGTATCAAGAATTGGCCTCTTTAGTCACACAAAGAGTTGCAAAGGGAAAAGATTATTTCTAGGGACGTAAAATGCCACAGATTTTAAAATTTGTTAAAGACAAAGTTTACTGTTCATGATTGGTCTAAGAAAGATTTCAAGTTATCGTTGACCTAGTGGTCAGTAGGGTTGAGTGACGTACCACTTGGTGCCCTCCAATGTTCCGTAGGGTTGGGTGACGTACCACTTGGTGCCCTCCAATGTTCGGTAGGGTTGGGTGACGTACCACTTGGTGCCCTCCAATGTTCAGTAGGGTTGGGTGACGTACCACTTGGTGCCCTCCAATGTTCAGTAGGGTTGGGTGACGTACCACTTGGTGCCCTCCAATGTTCAGTAGGGTTGAGTGACGTACCACTTGGTGCCCTCCAATGTTCGGTAGGGTTGGGTGACGTACCATTGGTGCCCTCCAATGTTCGGTAGGGTTGGGTGACGTACCACTTGGTGCCCTCCAATGTTCAGTAGGGTTGAGTGACGTACCACTTGGTGCCCTCCAAAAACAAACAAAACGAAAACGAAAAGAACTAAAACACTGACTAGAAGTTTTATTTTCCAAGTAGTAAGTATTGTTGAAGTATTGTTGAAGTATGACTAAAGCACACAATATTTTTTACATTGAAAATTTGTATCAAAACTTTTAAATCCATCAATTTTTCCACTAATCGTGTTCAAATTACAGAGTTGCTAACTTTGGTAACTTTGTCATGAACAAAAAACAAAAACAAATGCTAGGGACAGCGAAAAAGCATCGGCCTCAGCTTTATAAGAAAAACGTGCCAAATAAAAAATGCCAGGCTCCTCACCACCAATGCCATAATTGACTGTGTTGTATATGGACGGGAATGTCTCTCCTAAATAGGGCTCTACACTCACATGAAAAAGAGTTCTACAAAGTGAGTCATAATCATAGACTATATGTTTTGTTCCCATAAGCCAATATTATTAGATGTTCAAAAACTTTAAGTGATATCCACGCTGATAGCTGCTGACATTTTACAACCTCCTTTACAAGGCCCATGTTTAATATATACGATCGGTAATAATTTCTCCATGCTCTTTCAGTACAACTAGATACAAATCTGCTCTTGGTGACCAGGCAATCATTCAGAAACATTAAACTATCAGCAAGCTTGTCATCTGAGAAGAAAAACAACGAAAAAACAATATAAGTTTTAAAATTAACAAGAAAATATAAATATAGATTATTTTTATATAACTTTACTTTTACCAATCACTAAACATAATGAACCATTGGGGCACCACACATGATGTATCAACTATTCTTCTCCATTATTATTATTTTTTTTTTTAATAATAGCTCTTTCAATGCATGGCCACTCTATTAAAAGAAGTTGTCTTCCCATAATTATGTATGCCTGCATAGTCTTCTTTGAGGAATTTGGTTTAAATTTATAACAATCCTTTTACAATCATGATGAGCAAAATAATTAGTTGCAAACCTTAATTATAAATTATATATTTTTTTTTATAGAAAACGTAACGATAACAGCACTTTAAAAAAAAAACTACTCACAATCAATATTTTGCAATGCATGCTTAAACTGCACAGGAAAACTGATTTCTTTATGCAACTTACTACACACATCCTTGACAATATGCAGGTTTACCTACAAAATATTGATATATATATATATATATATATATATATATATATAATACACATTACTAAAATAAAATTGTAAGTAAAGTTATAAACTTTCAGTGTTAACATCATATTTTAGTTTCCAATCTATATGATACTTGAATGTAAAAAAAAAAAAAAAATAAAGTATTTATCGTAGAGCACAACATTAATTCTAAGAATGTAAATGTTTATAAAAAACTCACTTGTGGTAAACCTTGATGCGATTCATGCTCCAAGTTAATGACTGAGATTTGCTCCTGTTAAAAATTAAAATGATTGTAATTTTTTTTTATTGCTCAAGTGGTTGCCTGGTCGTGCGGTGAGCGCGCTGTAATGTCGTTCTCACTTTTCGGTCCCGGATTCATACCATCCCACTGCTATCCCCAGTGGTCCTGCGGATGGCTTGTACTTTTAAGTAAATTAGATTCAAACCAGATGGCACATCCGAAACATGTAAAACATTTTACTAGCAAACACCAATAGCACACTTTTTTATTTCCTTATAATTCGGAGTGGGAATTATAACAACAAAAAAAGATTCTATGTATATATATATATATAGAGAGAGAGAGAGATACAAAACACTTCAATATCGGCCCGTCACATTCCTTGTTTAAATTATTCTATTCTCCCTTATTTTTTTTTTACAAGTGCGCATATTATTAAGAGAAAGAAAACAGGAGACATGAGAATTAGTGAAGCACCACGTGATCCTTTTGCGATTCTCTAGAAACACTTGCTAGATTGAAGGAAAATATTTTTGTAGTTTCGTATATTTATTTTTGAGTTTGAGTTTAAGTTTTGAGTTTAGGCACATCGGCACAATTTAGGCCATGTCATGCCCGTAATCCTTTAATGATCACTCTCCCTTTACATAACAAGGGCTAACTTCTATACAGTTAAATCATTAAAAACAAGATCTATTCACAGTTAAAATAGCTAGTTGGAGAGAGAGAGACGGTGACCAAGAAAGCTATAGACAGCGAGAAAACATGGGCCTCAGAAAAATGGCCAGCTCCTCGACCACCAAAGCGAAATCCACAGTGATCTGTATTATATGAGGACGGGGGTGTCTGTCCAAAATAGGGCTCCACAGCCGTATGAAAAAGTGTTCGAGATAGTTGTTCTATATATTTAATTAATCTTGAACTCCAACGTATGGGCTCTCGTCACTTTCACCAGGTCCCAATCTAATTAATCGGGTGCAAATATGTTTGTTTCGCCTTTGGAGTGCCACAGGTAAGAGTTTAAGAAACACTTATAATGCTTCTAATTTATAAGACTATGAATGGATGGTTGACAGGTCTTGTGACTATATACTGTCATTCAGTGGTTTCCAAGTTCCAACCCTGCTCGCTGCGATCCCCACATCTCTAGCAAGAGGTTTGTTTTAGGATGCTATTATCTTCAAATATGAAAGAACATCCAACACATGTAAGACAATACATAAGATTGCACCAATTACTTGCTTGGCTTGTTAGACAAAAGAAAATGATTGATTTAGCTTTTAAGTTATACATCTAAATCAAACAATGGTATGTTAACACTTACCTCTGTAATATCTTCTATTATGGTAGCGATTTCATTCATGATTTCTTTTGAATATGGTGGTTAAAATGTTCGGCGATGGTTTCCTTTCATCGTAAAAAAAAATCCACCGGAAGTCACTTTACACTGCAACCAATGACGCCTCAGTGAACAGGACTTGTTTCAATGAAAAATACAGCCTTAGTGCGCAAAGTTGGCAGTCCATGTATATATATGATATGATATATTATAGGCTATACTCTAACTAAAGTTCTAACAAGAACCTCAATTCAATGAATGTCGTAAACAAGAAAATACACGAAATACAGGCTTGGCTAATGAGTCTATATTGACTAAGAAAATCAGTTATAAAGCTTGACAGTTATAAATCTAAGTCACATATTGGTTTGTGCACACTTACATCGGTATCTTCTATGACAATTAAGTTTCCATTCATGATTTGCTGTTAAAGTGGTGATTAAAATCTTCGGAAATGGTTTCTTTATATAGTAATTGTCATGCAACCAAGGACGCCTCCGTGAACGGGACTTATTTATTGAAAAATATAGGCTTAGTGCGCTGAGTTGGCAGTCCATGTAATATATAGTCTATGATCATAATCGATCTACGACCAAAAAAGACCAACTTAGTAAATAATTGTATATAATTATTGATCGATTTCTGTTTGAAAAAAGAAATTCGCTTACGTGCAGACACTATTTTTGTTTATAAATAGCTCAACAAGTCCTTGAATAGCTCAACAAGTCCTTGAATAGCTCAACAAGTCCTTGGTTCGCTCAACAAGTCCTTGAATCGCTCAACAAGTCCTTGAATAGCTCAACAAGTCCTTGCTTCGCTCAACAAGTCCTTGAATCGCTCAACAAGTCCTTGCTTCGCTCAACAAGTCCTTGAATCTCTCAACAAGTCCTTGAATCGCTCAACAAGTCCTTGCTTCGCTCAACAAGTCCTTGCTTCGCTCAACAAGTCCTTGCTTCGCTCAACAAGTCCTTGAATCTCTCAACAAGTCCTTGAATCGCTCAACAAGTCCTTGCTTCGCTCAACAAGTCCTTGAATCGCTCAACAAGTCCTTGCTTCGCTCAACAAGTCCTTGCTTCGCTCAACAAGTCTTTGCTTCGCTCAACAAGTCCTTGCTTCGCTCAACAAGTCCTTGCTTCGGGAGCTTCTGAAAAACTGTTACAAACTGTCCAAATATCTTTTGCTCTAATAAATCCTTTTGTCATTGTCTCTAGGACCGCTAAGGAAATTGATTTCAATCCGAGGATTCGCTAGTTCCTTCCAAATCATGAAGTTTCTCAAATCAAGGGATTATTTCTTGAACAATCTGGTCCAAGGTGGATAATGTTCAATCCGTAGCTCTTTCTGCTTGTAGATAAGGAATCCTATCTTTTTCACCTGGCATTTTTTTTGTGGCCAAAAGTCTTTGATCCTCTGCACTAATCACCTGCTCTGAGAATATGCTTTTGGCAAGGGTAATGTTGGTTTCAACGGTGTCCTCCTGGCTAGTTAAGAATGTCATAATTTTTATTTTAGTTTAGGGGCACAGCTCCAAATTTTACAGTAATCGCTTTTTAAAAGCATTTATAAAAAGAAATAAGGGGTAACGACGTGAATTCAAATTTATGGCTCAAACCTCCTCAAGCAGACATACTAACCATTTTGTTAGTAAAGTGCTTATGAAAGAAGAAGATTGTCTAGTCATCTATTCATTATTTCAAACTTAATTAAAGCCTATACCACCACTTCAGTCAAGTACAATTTCTTTACCTTGTTCGAGATACCAAACAAATTAATTAATTACCAATTGTTAATTAACTATTGGTTATTTTTTTTTATTGATTCTTATTTTAGTAAGGTAAAAGAAATAGTTGTGCAAAATTTCAGCTTGATCCGAGATTGGGTTACTATTGGTTGTGGGAGAAATAACTTTTTACCAGACAGACAGAGTTGATATAAGCTTTATAATAAAATTTAAAAAAGACAATGCAAAGAAAGCTATAATACGCCTGCTATAGATCTAGTAGTAAACATTTTCATCTGTACTACTCCGGAGTTTCTATAATTCTTGAAAATGTATCCTTGACCATTTGACGGCTTCTTCTCTGGGTTTCAGCCAACGGTGTCTTGTGAGAAAACAAAGTGAGTAGACCATCTAGTGTATCGAAAAAAAAGTTACTGAATTGACTTCAGCTGTCCGAATTCCAACTAAATTCTGAGAATAATTGTCTTCATGGGCGTAGCCTGAAGGAGGGTGGAGTTCAACCCCCCCCCCTCCGAAATGAAATCCCGGGGTCGGAATTTAGTGACTTATTTTTTGCTTTGATTTTGTTTATTTTAAGTGAGATTTTAATACTAAACCATCACTTGCCCCAGCAAAGCCAATGGGTTTTGAGTTTAAAAACACCTATCAGGGGATTTTGCGGTTAAATACCCCTCTTCTATAAAACAAAACAAAACAAAAATAAGGTTGTGACAGAGCGTCACATGAGGTTTGCGGGACATGAATTATGCATAATAAGAGTTGCGATGACATCCTTGTACAACTTGGCGCCACACTTTCATGGAGGCCCTCGGAGCAGGTGGGAAGAGGCTTCAGACATTACCGAACGGCGCGGGAGGATCTAAGTCAGTAAGAATAGCACATTAGATTTTTGAAATAAAACTTTTTAATAGCAGGAAAATGCACTGTATAAACTTTTGATAAATGCTTCCAACCGCGAAACACTTTCACGAGCCCAAGAGTTACACCTGCAATTGTTTGAACTTCTATTATTATTATTATTATTTCTGCTTAAATTAAAGTGAACTCTTAAAGTACCGTATATAAATATATATGTTCGTCTAGTCATGCATGATGAGGACACAGAACGATTTCTCAATATTATTTTGAGACATTATCAGAAAATATTTAGTCATTAGAAACAAAATAAATATGTGTCCATATTTCAACGATACAAAAATTCAATCGTGAGTTTCGGTCCTTTCAAAGGATCAAAAATAGAAGCGAAAATAAACTCTTCCATTTCCTTTTCATTTCTACACAGATGCCCAAGTTGGTCTTCGCATTGAACAAGGCAGCCTGAGCTTCAAAACTTTAAAACGGGTCAAGCTCCAGTTGTGTTTAAAAGTCCATTCAGCACGCCACCTACCGTTATTCTAAGCATGACAAGATTAGACTTCAACAAGGATACTAACGTGAGAATTGATACTTACTACGAGAACTTAACCACCACTGGCTTTACACTGAAAATAAATTCGTGGCTTGATACCACGGTGTATAATATCCGAGTATATTGGTATGCCATTGGCTACTCCTCATGGTAACCCTAACTTCTGATTGTAAACAAAATAAAATCTATTCAACAGACATGTTCTGTTGTTGTTGTTGTTGACAATGTTTTGTTCTTTTATTTTTACATATTTTACATTATGTCTGTAATCGATTAAATATTCTAAAACAAAAGAACATCCTTTACAAAATAGTGCCTTGATCTTATCATGACTTGTAATTGCATGGCTGGAATCACACTTTCTAAGTTACCGGTACTTAAAAGACACTAAAGTAGAAGTTTCTCCGATTGTGGTTCGCACCTCTAACAAGGTGCGACATAAGACAGGATTTACCTCTAGGCAACAAAAGCTAGAGCTTTAAGCTCCCAAGAAACTTTTGGCACCGACAGATAATACAATATAATACCAGAACTTATGTATTTAAGAGCTTAGGGCCTTTTCAAATCTAAATACAACACTGCCTCGATATGGTGAAAAAGGGTCGCGAAGGCTCTTAATTTAATTTTTAAGGAAAAATATCATGATTTTGTTTGACTAGTAACCAAATCAAGATAATCATAGAATCAATTATAATTTACATTACATGACTGATCCTAATTAATTGATACAAATACGCTTAATATAATATGTTTTTTTTGTTTTTTTTATAGAATTTTTTAAATATTTTTTTTTGTTGCCAATTGTTTTTGTGTAGTGCAATTTCATGCTTTGAGCTTTCTCAATACACTATGGTTCTATCACTTGTCTAGACCAGTTGGAAAGGGGGGAGAAAGAAGGGGGCATCTGGATGATCGCTTTTTAACTGAATTTATAAAAAAAAAAGGTGACCATCCTGAATTAGAACTCGAAATCTAAAACCTCCTCAGCATCCTCAACCCAATACACTAACCACTCTGCAAGCGAATTGCTTATGAAAATAGAAAGTTTTAAAGTTATCTATTGTTAGCTTCAAGCTTTAAAGCGGCGACCTACAAAGTATAAAGGGGGCTTATTCAACTTAGAACACTATTTCAGTCAAATACAATTTCTTTCCCTTGTTCGTAATACCAAACAAAAAAAAAAAGACTTACCAAAAGTTTATACACTTTTTTTGAGTTTGTCCACGTGAACAAGAGTCACGTCACGGATCACATTTTTTTTTACATTAAAACTTCTACAGACATTTCTCACCCGTGTTGTTAAGGGTCCCCCAAATAAATTTTAATTTCACAAGAACCCTCTGAATGATGCTGCGGAACCATGGGGGAGGGAAGTCCGTAAAGAATACTTTTGGAACCAATGCTATCAATGATTCATTAAATGGTTTCCCCACTATTTAACTCTTTAAATGTTTTCGCTGTTATTAAGTAGCTAAAATTTTTCACTGCTATAACAAGTAGTGCTATTAAATAGTTTAAATTGTTTTCCGATTTTAAATAATTTCAAATGCTCGTAGTTATTAAATAGTTTGAATTTTACACCGCTATCACATAGTTTGAATGTTTCACGGCTTTTAAATAGTTCGCATTGTTCACGCTATTAAATAGTTTGAATTATTCACAGCTGTTAAATAATTCAAATTGTTTCACCGCTATTAATTAGTTTGATCAGTTCACCACTGTTAAAAGATTTGATTTTTTCACCGCTATTAAATAAATTGAATTTTTGATCGCTATTAAATAGTTAAAATTGTTTTCACCGCTATCAAATAGTTCTAATGTTTCACGCTATTAAATAATATAAATGTTTCACCGCTATTAAATAATATAAATGTTTTACCGCTATTAAATAATATAAATGTTTCACCGCTATTAAATAATATAAATGTTTTACCGCTATTAAATAATATAAATGTTTCACCGCTATTAAATAATATAAATGTTTCACCGCTATTAAATAATATAAATGTTTCACCGCTATTAAATAATATAAATGTTTCACCGCTATTAAATAATATAAATGTTTCACCGCTATTAAATAATATAAATGTTTCACCACTATTAAATAATATAAATGTTTCACCGCTATTAAATAAATTGAATTTTTGATCGCTATTAAATAATATAAATGTTTCACCGCTATCAAATAGTTCTAATGTTTCACCGCTATTAAATAATATAAATGTTTCACCGCTATTAAATAATATAAATGTTTCACCGCTATTAAATAAATTGAATTTTTGATCGCTATTAAATAATATAAATGTTTCACCGCTATCAAATAGTTCTAATGTTTCACCGCTATCAAATAGTTCTAATGTTTCACCGCTATTAAATAATATAAATGTTTCACCGCTATTAAATAATATAAATATTTCACCGCTATTAAATAAATTGAATTTTTGATCGCTATTAAATAATATAAATGTTTCACCGCTATCAAATAGTTCTAATGTTTCACCGCTATCAAATAGTTCTAATGTTTCACCGCTATCAAATAGTTCTAATGTTTCACCGCTATTAAATAATATAAATGTTTCACCGCTATCAAATAGTTCTAATGTTTCAAGCTATTAAATAGTTCTAATGTTTCACCGCTATTAAATAATATAAATGTTTCACGCTATTAAATAGAATGAATTGCTCACTGCTATTAAAATAATGTAAACACTTTGAATGTTCACCACTATGAAATATTTTGAATTTTTCGCCACTTTTAAAAAGTTTGAATTGTTCACCGCTATGACGTGATTAGAATTAAGAATTGTTCACCGCTTTAAATTATTTAAATGTTTCACTGCTATTAAATAGTTTAGATGGTTCACCACTATTAATTAGTTTGAATTGTTCGCCCCTGTTAAATAGTTTGAATTTTCACCACTATAAATAGTTTGAATTGTTCACCGCTATGAAAAAGTTTGAACAGTTCACCGCTGTTAAATAGTTTATATTGTTCACCCCTGTTAAATAGGCCTACTTTCAATTGTTCACCGCTACTAAATACTTTCAATTGTTCACCGCTATTAACAATTTTCAATCTTTCACCACTATAAAAAAAAAGTCTTGATTATAGTGATCATATTGATTTTTTGTTCCAAAAGAATAATGGCGAAAACTCATTCACTGACAGAAGGCCTACTGCAGTTGACTGGTCCTCACCCAAAACGTTTGAAAAGACCTGTTGTAGTGGCCAGTAGTGGGCCTATTCAGTTGACTGGTCCTCACCCAAAACGTTTGAAAAGACCTGTTGTAGTGGCCAGTAGTGGGCCTATTCAGTTGACTGGTCCTCACCCAAAACGTTTGAAAAGACCTGTTGTAGTGGCCAGTAGTGGGCCTATTCAGTTGACTGGTCCTCACCCAAAACGTTTGAAAAGACCTGTTGTAGTGGCCAGTAGTGGGCCTATTCAGTTGACTGGTCCTCACCCAAAACGTTTGAAAAGACCTGTTGTAGTGGCCAGTAGTGGGCCTACTGCAGTTGACTGGTCCTCACCCAAAACGTTTGAAAAGACCTGTTGTAGTGGCCAGTAGTGGGCCTACTGCAGTTGACTGGTCCTCACCCAAAACGTTTGAAAAGACCTGTTGTAGTGGCCAGTAGTGGGCCTACTGCAGTTGACTGGTCCTCACCCAAAACGTTTGAAAAGACCTGTTGTAGTGGCCAGTAGTGGGCCTATTCAGTTGACTGGTCCTCACCCAAAACGTTTGAAAAGACCTGTTGTAGTGGCCAGTAGTGGGCCTATTCAGTTGACTGGTCCTCACCCAAAACGTTTGAAAAGACCTGTTGTGGTGGTCAGTAGTGGGCCTATTCAGTTGACTGGTCCTCACCCAAAACGTTTGAAAAGACCTGTTGTGGTGGCCAGTAGTGGGCCTATTCAGTTGACTGGTCCTCACCCAAAACGTTTGAAAAGACCTGTTGTGGTGGCCAGTAGTGGGCCTATTCAGTTGACTGGTCCTCACCCAAAACGTTTGAAAAGACCTGTTGTAGTGGCCAGTAGTGGGCCTTTTCAGTTGACTGGTCCTCACCCAAAACGTTTGAAAAGACCTGTTGTAGTGGCCAGTAGTGGGCCTATTCAGTTGCCTGGTCCTCACCCAAAACGTTTGAAAAGACCTGTTGTAGTGGCCAGTAGTGGGCCTATTCAGTTGACTGGTCCTCACCCAAAACGTTTGAAAAGACCTGTTGTAGTGGCCAGTAGTGGGCCTACTGCAGTTGACTGGTCCTCACCCAAAACGTTTGAAAAGACCTGTTGTAGTGGCCAGTAGTGGGCCTACTGCAGTTGACTGGTCCTCACCCAAAACGTTTGAAAAGACCTGTTGTAGTGGCCAGTAGTGGGCCTATTCAGTTGACTGGTCCTCACCCAAAACGTTTGAAAAGACCTGTTGTAGTGGCCAGTAGTGGGCCTATTCAGTTGACTGGTCCTCACCCAAAACGTTTGAAAAGACCTGTTGTAGTGGCCAGTAGTGGGCCTATTCAGTTGCCTGGTCCTCACCCAAAACGTTTGAAAAGACCTGTTGTAGTGGCCAGTAGTGGGCCTATTCAGTTGACTGGTCCTCACCCAAAACGTTTGAAAAGACCTGTTGTGGTGGTCAGTAGTGGGCCTATTCAGTTGACTGGTCCTCACCCAAAACGTTTGAAAAGACCTGTTGTGGTGGTCAGTAGTGGGCCTATTCAGTTGACTGGTCCTCACCCAAAACGTTTGAAAAGACCTGTTGTAGTGGCCAGTAGTGGGCCTATTCAGTTGACTGGTCCTCACCCAAAACGTTTGAAAAGACCTGTTGTAGTGGCCAGTAGTGGGCCTATTCAGTTGACTGGTCCTCACCCAAAACGTTTGAAAAGACCTGTTGTAGTGGCCAGTAGTGGGCCTATTCAGTTGACTGGTCCTCACCCAAAACGTTTGAAAAGACCTGTTGTAGTGGCCAGTAGTGGGCCTATTCAGTTGACTGGTCCTCACCCAAAACGTTTGAAAAGACCTGTTGTAGTGGTCAGTAGTGGGCCTATTCAGTTGACTGGTCCTCACCCAAAACGTTTGAAAAGACCTGTTGTAGTGGCCAGTAGTGGGCCTATTCAGTTGACTGGTCCTCACCCAAAACGTTTGAAAAGACCTGTTGTAGTGGCCAGTAGTGGGCCTATTCAGTTGACTGGTCCTCACCCAAAACGTTTGAAAAGACCTGTTGTAGTGGCCAGTAGTGGGCCTATTCAGTTGACTGGTCCTCACCCAAAACGTTTGAAAAGACCTGTTGTAGTGGCCAGTAGTGGGCCTATTCAGTTGACTGGTCCTCACCCAAAACGTTTGAAAAGACCTGTTGTAGTGGCCAGTAGTGGGCCTATTCAGTTGACTGGTCCTCACCCAAAACGTTTGAAAAGACCTGTTGTAGTGGCCAGTAGTGGGCCTATTCAGTTGACTGGTCCTCACCCAAAACGTTTGAAAAGACCTGTTGTGGTGGTCAGTAGTGGGCCTATTCAGTTGACTGGTCCTCACCCAAAACGTTTGAAAAGACCTGTTGTGGTGGCCAGTAGTGGGCCTATTCAGTTGACTGGTCCTCACCCAAAACGTTTGAAAAGACCTGTTGTAGTGGCCAGTAGTGGGCCTACTGCAGTTGACTGGTCCTCACCCAAAACGTTTGAAAAGACCTGTTGTAGTGGCCAGTAGTGGGCCTATTCAGTTGACTGGTCCTCACCCAAAACGTTTGAAAAGACCTGTTGTAGTGGCCAGTAGTGGGCCTATTCAGTTGACTGGTCCTCACCCAAAACGTTTGAAAAGACCTGTTGTAGTGGTCAGTAGTGGGCCTATTCAGTTGACTGGTCCTCACCCAAAACGTTTGAAAAGACCTGTTGTGGTGGCCAGTAGTGGGCCTATTCAGTTGACTGGTCCTCACCCAAAACGTTTGAAAAGACCTGTTGTAGTGGCCAGTAGTGGGCCTATTCAGTTGACTGGTCCTCACCCAAAACGTTTGAAAAGACCTGTTGTAGTGGCCAGTAGTGGGCCTATTCAGTTGACTGGTCCTCACCCAAAACGTTTGAAAAGACCTGTTGTAGTGGCCAGTAGTGGGCCTATTCAGTTGCCTGGTCCTCACCCAAAACGTTTGAAAAGACCTGTTGTAGTGGCCAGTAGTGGGCCTATTCAGTTGACTGGTCCTCACCCAAAACGTTTGAAAAGACCTGTTGTAGTGGCCAGTAGTGGGCCTATTCAGTTGACTGGTCCTCACCCAAAACGTTTGAAAAGACCTGTTGTAGTGGCCAGTAGTGGGCCTACTGCAGTTGACTGGTCCTCACCCAAAACGTTTGAAAAGACCTGTTGTAGTGGCCAGTAGTGGGCCTACTGCAGTTGACTGGTCCTCACCCAAAACGTTTGAAAAGACCTGTTGTAGTGGCCAGTAGTGGGCCTATTCAGTTGACTGGTCCTCACCCAAAACGTTTGAAAAGACCTGTTGTAGTGGCCAGTAGTGGGCCTATTCAGTTGACTGGTCCTCACCCAAAACGTTTGAAAAGACCTGTTGTAGTGGCCAGTAGTGGGCCTATTCAGTTGCCTGGTCCTCACCCAAAACGTTTGAAAAGACCTGTTGTAGTGGCCAGTAGTGGGCCTATTCAGTTGACTGGTCCTCACCCAAAACGTTTGAAAAGACCTGTTGTGGTGGTCAGTAGTGGGCCTATTCAGTTGACTGGTCCTCACCCAAAACGTTTGAAAAGACCTGTTGTGGTGGTCAGTAGTGGGCCTATTCAGTTGACTGGTCCTCACCCAAAACGTTTGAAAAGACCTGTTGTAGTGGTCAGTAGTGGGCCTATTCAGTTGACTGGTCCTCACCCAAAACGTTTGAAAAGACCTGTTGTAGTGGCCAGTAGTGGACCTATTCAGTTGACTGGTCATCAATAGAACGATGGTGCTTTACTAAGGAAAAGTTAAAATTAACAATTAATCATTAATAGTTTTTTTTTCTTTGTGACCTTAGATGTAAATTTTTGGTACCAATGAAGCTATAATTATTCATTAAGCAGTCTTTGACCTATTATAAAGACATACTCCTCTGAAGTATTAACAAGAAAAACATTTTAAAATACATTTTTTTCTAAACGACAGTTCCTCCATTGTTAAGATTAAAATATAATCATCATCATCATCAAACTCCATTTGAGTGAGGGCTTGAGAGGCTTAAATCCTCTCTTGCAAAAGCCCTGGACAGAAACCCTGCTGTCTTGCGTAGTGCGTACACGTCACCATACAGGTCGAGAATTTTTGGTTTCCCAGACCTGTCGAGGCGGAGATCAGCAAGTCTGGTGCAGTCAGACAAAATATGAGGCACAGTTTCCTCTTCTTCCCGGCAGCGGGGGCACCGTGAATCGAAATTTTGCCATAAACGTGAGAAAAATGAACCAACAGGACAGTGGCCTGTCCTGCAGAGTGCTATAATAGCTTGCTCAGGCCTGGACAGCCGGACAGCTTCACCAAAGGGAAGTGCGGTCAGGGCGCCTCATGCGCTCCGAGACTCTACTATGACTCTCCGACTTAAAATATAATAAAATAATTTAAAAAAAAAATATTTGATTCAATTTGGGTATCAAACCCGTGATACCGTCTGCTACTTGAACGTACGGTTTTTCTGACCCGGCCAGCCGGATTTTTAAAAAATGTTTATTATATGAGCATATGATGAAAAGTACGGTAGCCGTTGCAATAGAACTTTGCAAGATCTAAAACATCTTTTCTAGTTTTTGCGATCTAAAGGGGACAGCAGGACAGACAAACCACTCAAAACTAATAGTAAAAACAATACAACTTGTTTGTAAAGGGCGACAGCAAATTTACAATGTTGAAGATAAATATTTTTCTTGGTTTTCTCCCTTTTATTTATTTTTTTTTTAAAGAGAAACTGAAATTTGACGTTGACACATTTTTGAGCCAATGTACTTCGTGTTCTGCTTACAGAATGTCACATTAGAACTAGAGCGTTGGGCCAGTGGGGATCAATGGGTGCATCCGACAGGATCCTCGTGCATTTGTCTCATGGGTCCTGCTTTGGGTGTGAGAATGTAGGTACGTGTACGGAAGACTATGTGATAGTGGGTTATTTGTTGCCTAGTTCATAGTTTCTCGTTTTCCAACATGTACATTCGTTGTTGTTTTAAACCGAAATATAAACGTATTGATGTATCATTTTAGAAAATACCGGTACTACTTGTTTCTTCGTGTCGCACACGTCCCTTCAGAGTTGCATCCTAGCCCAAACCTCCAGCAGGACGAGACATCAGCCCCATGTACGCCTACCACACGACCAGCCAGCCATCCTATAATAGATCAGTAGTGATATTCATACGGCGTACGTCAAAAACTAAAACGTTTATGTAATCTCATTTCACCTTCTTGTTCCTTTTGTTTCAAAATATATACATCGGTTACATCCAGTGCTTACTTCCGCCTCCCTAGTTTTCTTGAAACTTTACGCAACTAAAAAAATAGTTCTTTTACAATAATTAAGTTTCTAGGAAACTCATATAACGCACTCAATGCTAAGGTAAAGTTATTAACAATAAAGGCTTACAGACATGAATACTTCAGTTATGCATAAAAATGTATAGTAATGCATACATAGTAATGCACATTTAGTACGGTTTTAGGCCTTTAACAGAAACAAGACCAATGTTTACATAAATGTGCTTACAATAAGCATTTTTGGTCAGAAGCAAGAAGGTACACTCAGATGACTAAACGAAGCCTTTACACCTAATTCAAGCATGATGATGATGATGGTAAAATTGGATTTTGAATTGCACTATTAATTTTAGAGATCTAAATGTGACAGATTGACAGAAAAGGGCAACAGTGACTCGACCATATAAGGAAAGCTCTAAATAATGTGAAATAAAACACTCATGAGTTAACTGGGTATTTTATGTTTATTATTTCTTGGTGCATAATGTTCATTAGATCATGTATGAGGAAGTCAATGCTATCAAAAAGGTTTTTTAAATAAAATGTTTGGTTAAAAAGATCTGACTACCGAAATTTCAATTGCTGACTGCATTTCAAACATAAACAATATTTGTGTACAATCTGAATCATAAATACAACAACAAAAGGAAAATGTGACAGTTAACTATATGTATAGAATAGAATTAAAAGGGCAGCCTTCCATTTAATGGAAATAATCATGCACAAAATTCAATAATTTACAGAGAATTCCTTGAGGTCCATTTCTATTCTGACTGATCACAGCTTCTCTAATGACTGAAACTTGAAATGAGCCCAACAACTGCCACTCATGATCAACCTGCTCAATGTGATCAACTTTTCTTTTTCTAACCTTTGCTGGTTTGTTCAAAGTGATTATGTGTATAAAACAATAGAATAAATGTTTTGTCAACATTACAATAACTCCTCAATAGAACAGGGCTATATATTTATGTTTAAAGATCAAATGTACCTGAAGAGAACAGTTAGAAGAGAATTCAGTTACAATCACATACAGCCATCATTGTCACAGTCATCAATTAAAACATGTCAAGACATTCACACATAAATCTTGTCATATTTGTCCACATGTAAAAAAAAAAGAGTCATAGTTCCACACCAACAAAATACATTCACAGACTAGCTATCTGAGATAAACATAAGCACTTAATACAAAACGCACTTCTTGTTCTAAAATTATGTTACATAATCTCTGACATTAAAACAATACTTTCATCCTCAATCACTAATTTAAAATACAAACTCCTATAAAAAAAAAAAGGTTTTTGATTGTTGGTTAAAAAAAAATTAGAACAATACAAAAAGAGATGGCTTTTTTTTGCACTGAAAGAATAATATTTACATCTAGGCAATATCTGTTGAACGGCTTCATACTAATTGTTAATGTATTTACATGTTGTCAGATCTTGTATTTACACTACCCACTACATTGTTGCATTGGGTTTTTACTGAACATTCCAACCACTGTACTCACTCACAACATATTTATTTTTCATTGCAGATACATGAACAACATTTTAAAAAAATTGAATGTCTTTCCAAAGTAAAATCTACAATAACAAAATATACTGTGGCCAAACCCAGAATTAAAAGTTTCACTTCATTTGTAAACAAAAAAAAAAGTTTAAAAAACAAAAAAGGTTTGTCTAACATAGTTTTGTATTTCTAATTTGACATGAGACCAAGTAGCACCTGAACAAGTTGTTCCCTTGAATTAGACAAGGCCATTCTACCAGTCAGCACCCACTTTCTGTTCTGCCATTTTAAGAGTGATTCAAAAATAGCATCAAACAATGGAAACCTTTGTTAGCTTGCCATTCAAATATAGAAAACAGTTTTCTTTTATTAGAAGGTGCATAATGTTTCACATTCTATCAATAAGTTGAGACAGAAAAAAACAATAATTTTTAAAAAAAATTCCTATAGCTTTATGTAGAGAAAAAAAAAAAAGAAGAAAAATATTTGAGTGCTTTCAGGAATTATTAAAAGTTAACAGAAACACTTTATTTTTTTAGGTGTTATACATAGGTTAGGAGTGAAACAAACTCTCTGGAATGAGAAGATTAGACATTCCAAATTTCATTTAACATCTTTACTACAACCCATAAGACAAAAGAATCTACACTGTGGCGCAGGAGCAGAAATGAAATTTTTGAGGCTAGAAAAAGTCAGCAAACTAACTAAATTATTGGACTTGTCACAGCCTATATCAATAAATTAAATATATATATATAAATATGTATATATAAAACAGTAACTCTTCCATATTAGTACTTTAAGTAAAGTGTAAACTTTTGTTGAGCTTAGTAGCCTCCCTTTGATATAAAACCTTATAACCAATAGCTGATTTGATGATTGTGATATTGCAAAGTTTGTTTTTTTAAATACAATCTTCGACCAAAAAAAATTTTTTTTTTTTAAGAAATTGAAATTCATACATTCAATTAGTTTTCTGAAAGAAAAGCAATAAAAGGAAACAAAAATAATCTAAATTTAAAATTGTCAATAAAATCCTAGCAGGAAATAGTTGAACTCTTTTATGCACTCTCCTGAAGTCCAAAGACAATGAACATTGTACTACTTTTTATTCTTCTATTGCTGACTATCCACTTCAGTTAGATCATTTCCAAGTGTAATAATATGTCAAGCACTTTCATAACAAAATGTTTACCCTGTATCACTTGCACTATAATCAGAGCACCATATCAAACAGACATTTTTCATATACTTACAACTGAAAACAAAACGAATGCCATTCACATGTGGAACTGAAAAATGTGTTGTTGTTTTCTATTCAGACGAAGGGCTGGATGAGACATTTTGTGTTCTTCCTGTTCACTTTTGTATTGGCTATGCACTGTTACTATGATGGCTGCCAAGTGACGCAAGGTCAGCTTGGACTTCAGGGTCTTTATGTAACTCATCAATCTCCTCTGGCTGGACCCGCCGTCTGTCCGAGCGAAGCGAGTGTCCTGATTTGTTTGATTTGTTGCTCTTGGTAGATTTTGTGGACTTGGCAGATTTTGTGCTGTTCGCTCTTTGGGACTGACGCCGAAGGAGATTCTGAGATATGGTTCGATGTAAGTTTTTGCTGGAGGCAACATGAGCATTCTGTCGTAACCAGGGATGTATGCACGCTTGACTTGCTGTCATACGTTCATTAGGGTCTAGCACCAGAGTTTTATCAATGAAATCTTTGGCCAGGGCTGACACATCTTTCCAGTGCTGCGAAATAAAAATAAAAAATGTACACAAAAATAGAAAAACTGATAGAGATACAGTCAATAAATCTTGTAATAAGACCTAAAATTCCCATATGACAATATGTCTTCTTACAAAGCCATGAGTTGACTCTAAAGCATTAATTTTTTTTTATTTAAAAAATAAGATTAAATCAATAAGTGATACCATGACACATTAATTTAAAATCATTTTCATGATGCCATTTTTTATGTAAGCACTTTAAAGGATCTGTGAAGGATATATTTTAAGAGATAAATTTTTAAGATTTTGGTTTATTAACAAAATCAAACAGATTTTTTCAAGGAACATTAAAATTGGTGTCATAATGCTCTATGATTCTTCTACTTATAAACCAAATAATTTAAAATAGGAAAAAGAAATGTAAAAGTATTACAAAAATTAATTATGCATAAAACTGAACTGCTTAAATTAAAGCACCAGTAAACTCCTCTCAAACTAAAATATGGCAACAAAATACTTGTTTTAAATCAGTAGAAAGCTGAGATTGAAATATTTGACTAGATAGTAGAAACATGGGGAAAAGTATAACTTGTAGGCCAATTCTAGAAACTACAATTAAATAAATTTAGTTAGAATAACACTACAATATTTATATCAAATGAGATCATTTTAGCAAATAGAAAGTAACTATGAGTAACCAAGAAGCGTGGTGGCTGAGCGGTAAAGCGCTTTCGAACCGGAAGTCCCGGGTTGATTTCTGGTGAAGACTGGGATTTTTAATATCAGGATTTTTGGGTGCCTCTGAACCCAGCTCTAATGGGTACCTGACACTAGTTGCGGAAAAGTAAAGGCAGTTGGTCGTTGTGTTAGCCACAAGACACCCTCATATACCGTGGGCCACAGAAACAGATGACCTTTACATCATCTGCCCTATAGATCGAAATGTCTAAAAGGGAAATTTTAATTTTTTTTTTTTTTACTTAACTATGAAAACCAATTAAAAAAAAAATAAAAAAATAAAGTGAGATTTATCAGACTTAAGAGTACCAACTATGGTAAAGCTACTATTTAGAGGTACCACAGAGTTAAATATTGACATGTGAAGTATGAAAATAAAGCACTGAGCCATAAGTTCAATTAAAAAAAATAACCTGATCAAATACTCAAATAAAAAAAAATTGACTAAAATCATAAAAGAAATATTACATTACAAAGAAATATTATGGGATGAGTAGCGTATAAGGAGGGCCTGCTTATCAACTAATTCCGTGATGCCAATACTACAGCCCACCAGTCAAAGTCACCTCCTTAAATGGTGCTATCTGGCCCCTTTAAAGTCATACAACTTTTAAAAAATTGCAAATCAAGCTGACTAATATCCTCTTTGTTTTCTCCTTCAAACAAATGTTCTATTAATGATCAATAGTGTTGTTAGGCCTTTAATGACTGACTTAAATCATATGAATAGGTGGGAAAGGTGCATGCAACAAAAAGAATCTTGAAATATTCTTCCTTCTGTGGTATTGTAAAATAAACTGAATCAATTATTGAATGCTATAATGTTATTTGCTCTACCACACTAGTAAACTACCCAAGTACACTTAACACCCAAATTGTCCTACTGACCAATGCCAAAACAGTCATTTGAAGCCTCAAAAACTGTGATTTTTTTTCTATATAAAACAACTCATGACATCTCTTGTAACCCTAAACAACAACAGCAAGGAAACTGTTCTTTAATGGATTCTAGACACATTTAAATAGAAGGCAATGAAAAAGCAGACATACTGGCCAGAGATGGATAATGAACAAACAAATGAAAATTCCTCTCTACCCAGAAATGAAGAAAATGACAAAGAGTAGAATAAATGATAAATGAATCAGCTCACATCCCAATTACAAGAAAAATGATGACTATTATTAGCTATCTAAACATGACCAATACATAATTTAATGCCTCAGAACCGGAGACAACAAAATGAAACAACATATGTTCCAGAAGCTAAAAGTTGGGCTCGAAAACTTGCTTTTATGGAGCATCACCAGAGAATGCCAACAATGTCCTTCAAAGTTGCATCGAGAGGCCTGAACAGGACTCTACTCCAAAACCCTTCAAAAGAAGAAAAACTATATGGAGAACTGGCTGATCTGGAAACCACTACGAGGTTCATCTCAGGTCTAGGATGACTGATGAGACAGAAGAAGTTTGTTCTACTTTTGTTTTAATTAAAAAACAAGGAATATTTATATTTATACTACAGCCCATCAATCAAAGTCACCCCCAGAAGAAGCAGGAAAAAGGAATATAGATTTAGATCAGTTTCAATCCAATCAACACAAATCTTATCTTATATAATACAGACGTTACTTAAAAAAGAAGATGATTACGTCCTACACGTCATGCATTTAGTCATGCATATTAACCAATGACTTAAATTCTGCCACGTCACTAGTTTTCCTGGCTAGCTCAGGCAACCCATTCCATGCTCTAATAGCACTAGGGAAGAAGGACTATTTGTAAAAATTTGTCCTAGCATATGGGATGAGGAATGTGCATTTATCTTTGTGTCTTCTAGAGTATTTAATTAAATTTTGTTTTTGAATTTGAAGATTATGGTTCAATGTTTTATGTATAATTGCTACTTTACTTTTGAGTCTTCTGTCCTGAAGGCTTTCTAAATTTAGTGATTTTACTAAAGGTGTTACTCTAGTCAAATGTGAATATTCGTTTGTTATGAATCTCAATGCTCTATTTTGTGTGTGTTCCAGTTTCTTAATGTTTTCTTGAGTTGAGGGGTCCCAAACGGAGGATGCATATTCTATTCTCCTAACCAAGGTTATTAAAAATTATTATTGAAAACAATTTTACATCTTTGTACCTTTTAACAAATTAAAATTTCCAGCTAATTTCTTGTCTATTATTTGATTCTGTTTGGTTCTATTTTGGAACAACCAAACAATTAAGTTTAAAACTTGTAAAAGAAATAAATCACTATATTTAATAATAATAATGGGCTTCGATTCTGAAGATTAATGATGAGTGCAGTGTTTCACATGGTCATGCAAACCCAGTTGCAACCTGCATATTTTTCCACACCTGAAGTAGACAAAGCCATTGTTCTGTTTGTTTTCTTTAGTTATTGTTCTATATTAAGTCACCTATATATAAAAAGAAGAAGGGGTGAGGTTAAGATATGTTTGTCCCATCAGCAGTAATAGCAACTCTAGAGGTTATTATTAGAGCAGCTATAGTCCTTTTAACTCTTTCTCTCCTAATTGACGATACCACGTTGATTCCACCAGAATGTGGTAAATAATTACGGAGAGAAAGAGTTAATCCATAAATATTTGAAAACAACAACAAAATGGAAATAAAGTCTAATCAATATCTGAGATATGTTGAAAAGATTAACATAAGTCCAAACAAAAAGGTCACTCAAATCACACAAGACTGATCTCTAGTCCAACAGCTACTCTTACTGCTGGGTAATTTTAGAAAAAATAACTGAATTGGGTGCATGAAAATATTACATCAGTTAGTACATATATTTTGTGTAGGGTTGAGTCTGTCCTATTTGTAAATCTATGTTGAAAGTAAATCCAGAAAAAAAAAAAGTTCTCATCTTAAGAATTTGTATCTACTGAATTCACCTTCACCTATCCCTTAGTCTGTTTGACTGCTGTGGTATCATACTACTGAATTAGATAGTTCTAAAAAAATACTGTTAAATGTTTTCTCTATTCTCAGGAACAGATCTATATGGTTTCAATATGGTAGAAATGAAGCAAGAAACAGATGTCAACACCTAGTCACCTGACACAAGTAATCATTCAACACCCCAAGCAAAGCCGCTATTAAGATTGAGATTAAGTGTAGCTACTTTAGGTGTAAGTACCTTGTGCTGAAAAGTGACAAGTGCGAGTACAGCTGTCCCAGAGAGGCCACCTACCAATATAACACAAACCTCATTCCTCCATTGACAGGTTTTTTTTTGTTTTTTTTTTATCTTCTCTTTTTCTGACAACAGTTCATTGTTGTATATATCTTTAGTGTCGATGTAAAGATGTGTGCTTTGTGAGCCAGCTTTTGGTGATTGCAGGGATACGAGTTGCTGGATCTATATGAAATGAATTCACTTATTCTGGGAATAAGTACGGATCTACTAGATATACATGCAGACACTATCTCTAAAACCTAACACCCGCCAAAATTCCCGTTTTACGTTAGACCCACTGGTAGATGTGGAACTGTTGTTTTGTTTGTCCCAAGTCATGTATTGAACTTGTTTGTATTGGCACCGGTCGAGAGATAACCCTTGTGTAACCCTCACTATTGATCTAGTTGTAAGCTTTGATACGAATAAAAATATCTAGCCGCCAACAAAACCATTGTCAGAGAATACTCATAAATCAGAAGTAAACCTACTAAATTATAAGCGTTCGTAGGTCTGCACGTGCATTTCCCTCGCAACGAATGAAGACACGCGCATTTGGCCTTGACCTTCCAGAGCTAAATCTATCATTAAAAAAAAAAAAACGTAGAGAGGAAAGTTTCCACCGTTTAGCCCATGTGTGCGATGTTTGCCAAGGTGTGTTGGCAGCGGTTGCAACAGCTGAAACAGTGTGATGGGTCAGGAAGCAGAGACTTCCTGTCAAGCCGGAAGTGAGGAGAGCAGACTCGACTACTGGGTCTGTGCCCTGTAGATCGGAACTAGACTAGGCAGACCTAGATCTAACTATTTTCAGGATTAAGACACAGCCCAGACGGTTAATAGGCGTCTGATGTGGACTCGAGACTAACAGTTTTTAAACGTCGTAGGAAGAAACAATAACTTTTTTTTGCCTCTGGCAAAGGAATAAATCTAGTTACTAGATGTAGTAATGTAGTAGCAATCCTAAAGTGACTTCTATTTTAGAATTTGACACCCATTCTAAACCTTGCTAAATGTACGTCTAAATCTTGAAATTAACACTTGATGAAGGCCATTAGATTTGATGAAAATTGAGGTAGCCGTGGGTGAGGGAGGCCATTGGATTTGATGAAAATGGTGGTAGCCGGGGGTGAGGGAGGCCATTGGATTTGATGAAAATGGTGGTAGCCGTGGGTGAGGGAGACCATTGGATTTGATGAAAATGGAGGTAGCCGTGGGTGAGGGAGACCATTGGATTTGATGAAAATGGAGGTAGCCGTGGGTGAGGGAGGCCATTGGATTTGATGAAAATGGAGGTAGCCGGATTGGATTTGATGAAAATGGAGGTAGCCGGGGGTGAGGGAGACCATTGGATTTGATGAAAATGGTGGTAGCCGTGGGTGAGGGAGGCCATTAGATTTGATGAAAATGGAGGTAGCCGGGGATGAGGGAGACCATTGGATTTGAAGAAAATGGAGGTAGCCGTGGGTGAGGGAGACCATTGGATTTGATGAAAATGGAGGTAGCCGTGGGTGAGGGAGGCCATTGGATTTGATGAAAATGGAGGTAGCCGGATTGGATTTGATGAAAATGGAGGTAGCCGGGGGTGAGGGAGACCATTGGATTTGATGAAAATGGTGGTAGCCGTGGGTGAGGGAGGCCATTAGATTTGATGAAAATGGAGGTAGCCGGGGATGAGGGAGACCATTGGATTTGAAGAAAATGGAGGTAGCCGTGGGTGAGGGAGACCATTGGATTTGATGAAAATGGAGGTAGCCGTGGGTGAGGGAGGCCATTGGATTTGATGAAAATGGAGGTAGCCGGATTGGATTTGATGAAAATGGAGGTAGCCGGGGGTGAGGGAGACCATTGGATTTGATGAAAATGGTGGTAGCCGTGGGTGAGGGAGGCCATTAGATTTGATGAAAATGGAGGTAGCCGGGGATGAGGGAGACCATTGGATTTGAAGAAAATGGAGGCAGCCGTGGGTGAGGGAGACCATTGGATTTGATGAAAATGGAGGTAGCCGTGGGTGAGGGAGGCCATTGGATTTGATGAAAATGGAGGTAGCCGGATTGGATTTGATGAAAATGGAGGTAGCCGGGGGTGAGGGAGACCATTGGATTTGATGAAAATGGTGGTAGCCGTGGGTGAGGGAGGCCATTAGATTTGATGAAAATGGAGGTAGCCGGGGATGAGGGAGACCATTGGATTTGAAGAAAATGGAGGTAGCCGTGGGTGAGGGAGACCATTGGATTTGATGAAAATGGAGGTAGCCGTGGGTGAGGGAGGCCATTGGATTTGATGAAAATGGAGGTAGCCGGATTGGATTTGATGAAAATGGAGGTAGCCGTGGGTGAGGGAGGCCATTGGATTTGATGAAAATGGAGGTAGCCGTGGGTGAGGGAGACCATTAGATTTGATGAAAATGGTGGTAGCAGTGGGTGAGGGAGGCCATTGGATTTGATGAAAATGGAGGTAGCCGTGGGTGAGGGAGGCCATTGGATTTGATGAAAATGGAGGTAGCTGGGGGTGAGGGAGGCAGGAACAGAAAGAGAGAAAATTTTACTAGGATTAGACTGTTCTTCAAATTTTCCCTTATAGTCACGATCTCTAAATAATTAATAATGATAGTAGTTTATCTCACTAATGTCTACACTGCACAAATCTAGTTATCTTAATTTTGTTTTTGTTTTTTGTGTAATGAATAGATTGTAATCTAGACCTACAGATTAAAGAAAGCAGAAAGGTTTCCATTCAACAAAGACAAAACAATAAATGTCAATCCCCTCTCTCTTTTTTTTTTGTTTGTTTGTTTGACTCAATGTAAGTAAAGAATCGACTATTTATTTATGAAATTAGATCCAACTCTAAACGAATCAGATACTAGCAAACATTTGATTATTCTCCTCCTAACACTACAAGAAGAATAGCGACTTATGTTACAGGGAAGGGGCCATTACATTTCTGATCATAACCCGACCTCCTTCATTTCATATTGTTTTAAAGGCGAACCGATGCTCGTCCATAATGGTCCATATATATATATATAGCGCTGAAGAGGATGGCGAAAATGAAATGTATAAAAACACTTTATGTTGGAGATTTAATCGTGAAAAACCAAAGTTAGCATTGATGTTATAAAGAAACGAAATGAATTTGACTTATTTCGGATGTTCCTTCAGTTTTGAAGATGATTATATCCTAGCCAAAACCTACCGCAGGACAACGGGGTACCATTGAACGACAGTCCAGAGTGCACTATATCGTATTAAACGATATGCAAAATATATTAAAATATAAGAAAACATTTAACGAATTCATTTTGTTGGCTTTTCAGTATCATCATTGAAACATTTACGGGGTATAAGAGCCACTATCTACAGAGAAGAGGATAATTCAATTCTTTGCGCATCCATTTGTCAATCTAGTCTAGTCTTGACTGTTCAGAGATTTTCACTAAATCCTACAACCCGTTCCATTTTAGCTTGTGACTATAGTTCTGTTTCAAGGTGTACGTTATACTCTAATGGCACTTAGGAAGATGAAGCTCTTCAAAGAGTTCGTCCAAACATAAGAAATGTGAAACAGTGGAAAAGAATGTCTTTGGTACTTGACATATACAAAATAAATAAGCCAACCCTGTAAATTAACGACAAGGATAAATGACACCTTTTAAGCCGCGATAATCCTTTACCAACGCGATTCTAATGATGCAAAGTTTAGTAACAGCAACACAGCTCTAGCGACACAAAGTATTGTAACTATTTATAATTTACGCTGTCATTCGACGTAGAATTTACTTTGCAAAGTAATTAAAAAAAAAAAGCTTTGTTACCTAACCATTTCAAAAGTAGGCCTAATATAAGACTAACTTTGTTACCTAACCATTTCAAAACTTAAGAATACGATGGAAAATTTGATTTATATATTAGAGATGAAAACTTAAATGAATACACACATAATAATAGGACTAATACTATGGGATCTGTCGCACAAACAGAAACATTCCTTGGCATTGACTGAACAGAAATTTATACTTTCTCATTTAAACTTGAAATACACAAAGAAAACTGAATTTTGTTTAAATCTTAGACCTTTATAAATAAATTATATATACTATAAAGCAGAAAGTATATAGCGTATGTATGGGTGTAGGCTTATGTCCCGCATAGAAATCACAACCGTTTGACCAATCTTGATAAAACTTGGCAAAAAAAAAAAAAAAAAAAAAAAAAAAAAAAAAAAAAAAAAAGTTGCCCAAATCTATGAAAGTGTTACTATTTCATGGATCTAGGCCATATTTAGATCTAATATTAAGAACTACACTTCGCACTGATAGATTTTTACTTTGACACATGAAAATATAAAATATAGTCTACTGATTTCATTATTTAATAAAATTAACCTTCAATTTTGTGTTTCAAAAGCATTTTTACATAAATATCTGCGAATTCAGACGTCCTGGCGTATTTTATAATCCCCTTCAATTAACAAATAGGGTAAGCCCGTTGTAATTGTACTTTATATTCCAATCATCTCGCTCTACTTTCATAATTTGTATTGCTTACTTTAGTGATCTCTATTCGCCTTTAACAAATCGGGTAAACCCGTTTCCATAGTATTTTATATTTGATATGGATGTGAACCCATTTTCGCAAAACTACTTTTATTTTCATGGCAAAATAGAAAAACTTGAAAGGAACATTAGCTACGTTTGACATAGATATAAATAAATCCTAACCACTAGATTAGTAATGCACAAACTAAGGCCCGCAAGCCACGGATTATTTCCGGCTAATAGGCCTATATATATATATATAGATATATATAGATATATATATAAATATGTCACAGTTTAGAAGTTTGATGCTTAAAAAAAATATGAGAAAACAGCTTCTTTTATACACCCCATTACAATTATTGTAACCAATAGTTAAGCGTTGCAATACATCCATTACAACACAATTATAATGGCAGATCAGTGTCATCATTACATTTTAGAATGAAGATGAATGCATCTAATTTTACATTTTCTTTTTTTAGTGAAGCTAGAAATATGATTTAGTGAAGTAGGCCTATTTTAAACTTTAATACTTGTATATATATAAAGTTGTTCACATAATTAGAACCTGTCTATATGGAAAGGCTCATTATCATGTCATGTTTCTAGCATTTACTTCAATTTGTTGTATAAAACTACAAAACTTATGTTCTTACTATGTTGTTTCAAAACAAGGTACAATGTGTACAATACATTACAAACTATTTTTATTTCAAAATGTTAGTTTTGCTGGATTTTCTGTAACATAACTATGCAAAATTTCCATTTTTTTAAATCCCACTATTTTTTAAGACATTTTAAAAATGTATTAATATGTTTTCCCAAAAGAGCTGAAAAAAAAAATGAAGTAAATTGTTATTTGGTTTCTTGAGTGATTATGTCTGTATCATATATTTTTTAAGTTACAGCTTTTCAAACATGGGGGTTTCATAAATTCACTTCACATCACATTTTTTAAATTTATCTTTTCCCTCTGTCAGTTCTAAATCTTGATTTTTTAATTAACATATGTGTTCTAATATTGCTTCATAGCCAACATCTAGCTTATTGATCAATAATTTTTTTGCTTTCTCCAGTAATTTATTATGTTTTTTGTAAAGGGAAAGACAACCATATCCAGTGCAATGGCACTGAATGTGACAGCAGCCGCACTTCTTCTGCAGTAAACAATATTTACACTGGTTGTGACATCAGCTGCATGCTTCAGAAGTAAACAATATAATATGTTACTGCTGATATTGGATATGTTTGCAATATATATCAGGGTGAAGATGATTTGAATTTATTCTATTTAAAATAGGCAATGAAATAAGCTGAATAGTTGGTTTAAATCTAATCAGAAATGTGTCAACTTTACACTTTTCTTTCAAATTTTAAAATGCAGTCATAAATCTTATTTAACATACAGTCTAACCTAGTTATAAAAAACTTTAAGGTACTGCTTTCAACAAGGCTTTTAAAATTTGGCGTATTTTGGATTTATAAGCATATTTCATATGACTTTGAAAAACCAGCTGTGACCTACATATTTTGTCACATTTAAAGCATTGTCTACCGGGGATACGTTTTTTAAAACATTTGTTCTCTTCTTTGATGTCAGCTTCGTTTAGGACATATGCAGTGGCATTCACAACACCATTCACTAATCAAAGTTAGATCTGTCAAGTTTAGATCTAAAAATATAAAAAAGAAAATCTGATTTCATGATATTTTGCAGAACTTGCTAAGTTCAGGTGCCATTTCATCTCCTAGAAGCAAACCAGTTTGTTGTTAAAACTAAATATTTAAGTCTTTTTTTTTCTCATAAAAATACATTTTAAACTATATTTACTATTAATATTAAAAATCAAGGGAGACCACATTAAGAAAAAGGTAATAATTATTAGTATTTTTTAAAAAACATTAATGTAAACAGTGTTGTATACTGTTCCAAATAAGGAGACAACTAATTATGAATTTAATTTATATTTAAATAAGCTAATCTATCAATCTAATTATGATTAAATAGAACTTAGGTTTTACATTTGTTATATAATTTTTTAATTGCCTTAGAATGCACAACTAATATTTTTAAACAGTATTCTTTGAATAAGAAGATACCATGTAAACTTCTAAAGTATTGTGATACAATGTAAGCTTAAAAAGTACTGTGATACAAACTTTGTAACCTTTTTAAGCCTTAAGGTACAAGTTTACCATAAAATAACGCAGGTTGTCTTTTTTTTTTTTTAATTTAAAATAATTGGAACTTCTGCTGATGAAAAGATGAAATTTATAAATCCTAATGTTACATTATAATTTCAGATTTTTCTTTACTTTTATGGACTTAGTTTTTCAGATTAGACTGACTAAATGTGTAAAAGAAAATAAAAATTTAATGTAAAGATAAAACTGTTTAAAGAACAGAAAAAAAATGTCTCATAAATTGTTCCATTGGATTAAGAAAAGCATCTAGGGTAGCAGAAATATTTTATCATCACATTGGATATAACAGATGGGCCAAAGAAGTGTTAATAGTATGAAGACACATATAATGATATATAGGGGATATATATATGTATTAAAATTGTGGCTATGGAGGAGGCAAACCAAATGTTATTTTTTCTTCCACTAATTGACAAAAAGAGATTTGTGTGCAGTTTCTAACTTAGGGAAAGCAGTGTTCTTCTCATATATATACTTGTATACAGTTCCATAGAAGGAAACAAAAGTACATAAATTTAATTCTTATGGACTACAACTGATGGGTGCATGAAGAGTGTGTGTGAGAGAGGGCAGGACTAAAGTGTGGAAAGGGGTATGTATTCCTAATCAACTGTTCCGTGTGAGGAGCAATGCAAAGCTATTTTATTATTAATTGCTACCATAATTCAAATTGTATGGATGGGAGATCAGATGGGAGATCAGATGCTATTCCAATGCAGAGCAGTCCATTGGAGCACATTGAAACAAAAAGAGATCAGGTGACAATAAGCAATAGTATATAGGCTACATATCAAGTGTTAATCTGAGATTTCTTTTAAAGTTCTGGTACAAATAATACTAAAATAATAATTTAATTTATTGCATTGTTAATAAACAAAATGTAGACTCAATGCGCTATGAGAATATGTATATAATATATATGGCAAACTTCTTGAATATAGTGTACTATAAATCAAAAAATCACTTTACAATGCCTACTTTTTCAACAAAGCAAAGAACTTCTATTGACTAGAAGAATCTCTTATTTATAAATATAGATGTATACTTATATGTTCATATTTTACATTGTTTAAAAATAAATACATATATATACACTATGATGTGTACAATTAAAAATCTTTTTAACCAATCTTATTTTATTTTACTACTAACATTTACTAGTCATAAAAACTTAGCATTATGAATTTTATCGAACATGTTAATTTTAAACCTCTCATTCTGAGTTTGACATCAATATGTATAAATTAGTATATATATTTATATAATGTATTTTTTGTAAACAATATTAAAAATTTCTTTAAAACTGTCAAGAGGCTACTGAAAAGAAAGTTCCATTGGATATGCAGGGATTTTTATTCTAGTGCAGGTCTGAGATAAAGAGTGTTTCACCTTGATTTTTTATTTTGGCCTCATCAAGCTGAATTTTTTTAGGCTGACCACATATAAATTTAATTATGTGTATCCAAATAAACACTGTCACTGATGAACCACAACCATTGAGATATAAAAGAATTCTGAAGAAATGTTTTTAAAATGATATTTACCTCGCCAGCATAACTGTATTTTGCCTTAATTATCATTCTGTACAATCTTGTTCTGTTTTCATCATCAAACGGCATTGTTCCGCTGAGTAGAATGTAAGTAATCACACCTATTGCCCATAGGTCAACCTGGCTAGTATATGGTTTCCGTGCCAAAATCTCTGGTGCAATATACTCTGGTGTGCCACAGGTGGTCCTCATAAGGTTGTCTGGACCCTTAACCATGGCACTGAGCCCAAAGTCTGTAATCATGATTTTGGAATCATGACCTGGATGATAGTACAGCAAGTTTTCTGGTTTGAGATCCCTGTGTGTTATTCCTAGACCATGTAAGTATTTCACACCATCTAGGACCATGGTCAGTACCCTGGTAGCATCACGCTCTGTGAAGCTACCTTTAGCAATTATTCGGTCGAAAAGCTCGCCCCCCGTGGCTAGTTCCATGACCATATACACCTTTTCTGATGCCTCGAATTCAAAAACTTCAACTAACTGAATAATATACACATGTTTCACTCTCCGTAAAACGTTCAGTTCAGCTTCGAACACCTCTTTCCCTTGCACTCTATCAATCATTTTGATAGCGTACGGCTGCTTTGTTATCCTGTGCTCTGCCCTTACTACTCGACTAAAACTCCCTCTCCCTATTAGAGCTTTGATATCGTACTTAGCAGTCACTTTGGAATCGAATTTATCCCTGTATTTTTTCACCTTTTTATTCGTTCTCTGGCCGTGCTCCTGGTTGATTTCGTTGTTGACCTGAGTCGATTGACGAACAGCGGTGTCTCGCAATCGAAGGTGCGTTTGAGCCTGGTTGTCAGCATAGTGTCGATTATTCCTAGTGTTCGCGTCCTGTCTAAAAACTGTTTCAACCAGGTGTGGGTTTGGTGGGGTTTCGGGCACCAACTTGGTGCTCATACAACCCATCGCTTGACGAAACTACACAAAGGTACCAGTGACATCCCTTTGACAACATACGAGATGCACCACAGAACAAAAACACGGGGGTAATCCGAGCATAAAAATGAAATGTTATTTCCGGATCCACATGGATTCCTCCATAGGTTTTGCCACAAACTAGGAAAGATAAAGGTGTACTAGACAACACGCATCCGCGGCTGAAAATAGTGCTGAAAAAATTTCTTTCTCACTAGCATTTTAGTTTTTTTCTTATGATCTTACTAACGTTATTTAGAGAAGAACTTATATTTTAAAGTACTGGAATACTTGTAAATAATAATAATAGAAATAAAAAAATTAAAAGTAAAATTTGATTGATTCCGTTTCGAGTTTAGCGGATTTATCTTAGAGCTAAGCACTACTTTATAATACGGTCAATGCAGACACGTGACCAATTTGTGACGTCACATGTTGTTATAACAACTAACTTAATAACTTGTACTAAATTCACTAGGCTAGCCTACCTAATATTTACTGCCAAGTACCTGGAGATCTCTTCTCTCCCTTTTCCCCCGTTTCAATTTTATATATTCAATATAACAAGGCAAAGCGGCCTAGATTTCATTGTTAGATCTCAATCTACTAAGAGATCTAGATCTAGATTATTTTTTGGGGACTTAAATGACTAAATTAAAAAGAGTAACTTTTTTCAATTTTCAAAAGCAATTTCATTGGTACTTTTATTATTATTATTAATTTTTTTTTACAGTACCAAACCTCGAAATCTTTATTACTTCATTGCAATATAGAGATTTTCGTATTCTACTGTTTATCTATTTAGGTAGAATATCAAGTAGACTATAACAAGTATAAGGCCTATTTATTTATTTGTTTTGGTTTTGGCGAGGTAGATCTAACCTATATATTTTAGGCCTATATAATAGGCGCCTATATGTATTTATAGATAGGGTAATATTATAGGCCTACTTTCTCTATAATTTTAGGCCTGGCTGTCCTGTGTACGTGCTATTATAATATATATATATATATATATATATATATATATATATATATATATATATATATATATATATATATGTAAGAATTTTAAGACCATGTGACAATGGGGCCGCGGGGTTAGAAAAAAATTGAATCATTAAATTTAAGCTACGCCGCTAGAACGTTGCGCTAAAAACTCAATGTCGTGCGTTCAATATTATATATTTATTATTCATTGTTAAATAAAATATGATTTTTTATAGCTAATTATAGGTCTATTATTTGAGCATAAAGTAGGAGTTAAATTTTAAACATAGGCCTATATTTTTCAACCCCTGCTATTAGGCTTATATAGCCTATAGCTCACATTTCTTCATGAATATAATATAGGCCTACACGCTGGAATATGGAAGTTGAAATAAAAATCGAATCATTAATTTGGATCTAAATTTTAGCACATTGTATTTATATGCTTTGGCTAAGACCTTAATTACTTTGAAAGCCTATTCCCTACTAAAAAAAAAAAAAAACACCCAGCAAAATTAGTTCACGGGGAGGGGGTGACGGCTGAGTGAAAACGCTAGAAAAAAAATAAAACGCATTTCCATTCTTTAAAATTTACAGATATTTTTTTTAAGCGAACCGCTCATTATTTCGATAGAAAACAAAGTTGAGTGCACTCTCCTAATATATTAAAAATATCAAACGATATATATTATTTTTTTTTAAACACATACACACACACACATGGATCTATATATAGGCCAATGACTCATTTTGTCTGGAAAGACAATAGATGCGCCCAGTGTGCACTAGTGTTTCATCTCCTTGAATCGGGACAGTGTTGTGACTAAGCAAGTTGATTCTGAAGCGACAAAGTTTGCCACAGATCGTGCATGAATAATGCATCATCTGCTTTAGATCTATCAGATAGAGCAGCTTCCATCCTATTTTTCTAAGACTGCCTCCTTCAGTTTGCTATTGGAGTGGATCGTACCAGCAAGCACAGTGTGTGTCTCCATGCTTTCAGTCAATTCTCCCCCTCCCCACCTACTTTTAATGATGTATGTTGCCTGAGATCCCGCTCTTTATGTTATTTTTGGGGATCCCTTTGGTACTCCCTCTGCAAGCTCAGCCTATAGTATTATGTCTTTGCCAACTCTTCCATCTGATTCGAGCCAACCATGGCAAAACTCTTGAGTCTGGGAAAATGACAAAATAGCACAACAACCAAGAAAATATAGTCTGCGATGCCTGTTGGGTGAATGGACATTCTCTGCTTTAAGATAATGAGAGCTGATCAAGCAAGAGCATAGATGGAACAATTTTCAAATGTACTGCTTGCAACATACAATGTGCATCCCTTGGAGAGATATACTACAGTTCTCCTGTTTTGTAATTGGTCGAATACACTATGTATGCATTTGTTGATTTTCTCTACGTGGCTCCATAATCATTATCATAAAGCTATGTACAAGTTTCATTATTAAAAACATCTGTTCGGTCATGCAGCTATTATATCTAGTTCCTGACGTAGTCTCATGATCGACAAAATTATAATTTGACAAAACTTTTTGAGAAAGTTTCAATGCCATTTTATACACATTGTAAACAAATCACTGGGACTGCCTTCAGTTATCCCCCCTCCCGACATTCACTTTTTCCCCTTTTATTTGTCTGGCAGTCTGACGGAATTCTTTTTCCCAATCAGCAAGCTTCTCACGATTCAACTACAGAACACAGTTTTCAAAGAATTAGGAAATTCAACAGAAACGAAAAAAAAATCAACATCTTCGCACTAGGACAAAACGTTTTCGATCCGATGTCTCCACAAGTCTAAGGATGATTACGAAAACATCGCGACCCAGCAAAGAATTATGTCACTTTGGATTATGCGAACGAGTAGATGAACCATCGCTTAAATATTCATCTAGTCTTAGGCCTATATCAGCCTTGAAAAGACGAGTTGCTTTACATTGTTTAATATGCAGGGTGTCAAAATCGGCCCGGGCATTTGTATATAATCCGGCTCAAAATTGTATATTATAAATGTTGGGCATCCAATTATAAACCTACTTGTCCTCAAAATTATGTTAAATGTGATAATGTATCGATTGCTACACATGCATACAGTGGACTATATCTTTAAAAGAAATGTATAGGCCCTATGTTGCTTTTTAATCTCTAAGTGTGAAATCCCTAAAAAGATGAAGCCTGCAAGTGGTAATGTCTACGGAGTAGGCTATCACATCAA
Organism: Biomphalaria glabrata; assembly: GCF_947242115.1. Taxonomy (NCBI): domain Eukaryota; kingdom Metazoa; phylum Mollusca; class Gastropoda; family Planorbidae; genus Biomphalaria; species Biomphalaria glabrata. Next base: position 28,131,603 of record NC_074717.1, read on the forward strand.
ATTTGTTAAGATTAAATTACTGTCGAGTCTGTAAAAGATTTTTTTAAACGACTCTCAAAGGATCTCGTATATAAGAGAATGTTATAAGAATTTGTATTCGTGTCATAGTACCCTTTTCGGTGGCTCTGCCGACCCACCGAGCATTTGCCCGAATGCCAGTCCGCCCCTGGTAATGTGGATATTTTAAGTCAAGAAAGCGTCTGTCTCAGTGTCGTCTACTCAACTTAATCTTTAAAACTCAACTCACTTAGGCTACAAAGAAAGCTGAAATCTGTATTGCTTTGGATCTAATGGTTCGAAGAAACTCATCGTTCTGTTTGTTAGCTCCCCTTGCGTTCTAACAGGAGCTCAAGATTTGCTGGATTAACAATGATTTCAAAGGAAAACGATTTAGTGAGTCGTCAAAACTAGATCTAATTAAAGTCATGAACCCAGGCAAGGTTTCTTAGGATAAGCCCCCCCCCCCCCTCCACCCAAAAAAAAACAACAAAAAAAAACGGTTTAATGAATTCGCATCTGTTGGGAACCCTTTCACGCAGAAATAGTCTTCTTATCTTAAATAATAGGCCTACAGACGTTACTTCAAAAAAAAAAATAATTACATCCTACGCGTCATGCATATTAACTTGAATTCTGCCTAGTCACTGGTTTTCCTGGCTAGCTCAGGCAACCCATTCCATGCTCTAATAGCACTAGGGAAGATGGAGTATTTGTACAAATTTGTCCTAGCATATGGGACGAGGAATGTGCCTTTATCTTTGTGTCTTTCAGAGTATTTTATTAAATTTTGTTTTTGTATTTGAAGATTATGGTTCAGTGTTTTAAGTATAATTGCTACTTTACTTTTGAGTCTTCTGTCCTGAAGGCTTTCTAAATTTAGTGATTTTACTAAAGGTGTTACTCTAGTCAAATGTGAATATTCGTTTGTTATGAATCTCACTGCTCTATTTTGTGTGTGTTCCAGTTTCTTAATGTTTTCATGAGTTGAGGGGTCCCAAACAAAGAATGCATATTATATTATTGGCTTAACCAAGGTTAAATAACATTTTAGTTTTATGTTCTTATTTGAATTATAGAAATTTCTTTTAATAATCCTTAATGCTTTGTTTGATTTTTTAAATAGTTTCATCAATATGTGGATTCCATGAGTTTTTCATTTATTATAACAGCTAGGTATTTTGCGTTTTTAGTCTGTGTTACTGGTTTGCCATGAATAAGATAAGTGGAATTAATTTGTTTTAGTTTTTTTTTGTTACTCTTAACAACTGACATTTTTCTGGGTGGAAAGACATGCTCCAATTTGATTCCCATAGTGCATCATTAAGTCTGGTGGATGGGCGTTCCAATTAGTCTACAGTATAAAGAGAGGTAGTCCGCTCTTTAATGACAATTACATAATTAAAAAAAAACGTAATTGAATTAGTTCTAGTCCCAGAAATGAGGTCATTCTTTAATGACAATCAAAAAATATAATAACTAAATGAGTGGCCTATGGTTAAATGATATTCCTATTCATAATGTGATCCTCACCACAAACAACCTTATTTAACAAAGACTTATCAAGTTCAACTAACAGATAAGCACAGAATATTTGCAGCAGTAGAGCTGGCTCCTAATTTAATGCAATGGACATTTGGCAAAGCTTCTTAAAAGAATTGTACAAGCAAGAGCTAAGTTATTAATGACCGACATGTCACTGCACTATATTTTAATCATCTGTTTTTTTAAGGGTAATTATGGAAACATCGAAGTCTTTCCTTCATCTTTTCAAATTATCTAATAAACTTCCATTATTCATCTTCTCTGTATCTAGCATTGTTTTATTGTGTTGTTTTTTTTAATTATAAAAATAAGACTGGAAGATATAACCATCTTGTTGATATAAAAAGCAACAATTTCTGAAGTAAACTTAAAATTCATGTATGATGACCATAGGTGGCTACAACTAGAGGTAAGTATTATACTTTTGTTTACATTAAAAAAAAAAAAAAAGCTAAAGTATGTCAAACACTATTTCAATGCTGAAATTCTAGCTTGAATAAAATATTTCTTGAACACTTTAAGAGAATCAACAATAAAAAAAACAAAGTGGTCTTATGTATACAAATATAAATACATAATTCTTTATTAATATTACATAAAAAGTGAAGCATTATTTTGGCTTTTTGCTGTATGGTTTTCTGTCCTCAGCTTTAGATTTTTCTTTGATTTTACCCTGCAAAGTAAAAGAAACAGCAATATATCAAAAGCACACACTTTTATAGCAAGATAAATATAAAGACAAAACAACCAAAATAACTACATCCTACACATTTCATGTGTCAATCTTGTCATGCACCTTAATCTGTGATATTTTATGTCCTTCAAAGTTCTCATGTAATCCTTACGCTTTTCTTTTCTGAAAGCCAACCAGCTATTTTTTTAAATTTAATAGCCAAGCAGTTTTTTTCATTAAAAACAAGCAAAATAAAAAAAAAACAAAATTTTTTTAAAACAAAGCTTATATTAAGTGTATCAATTAGTTTGGATCAGTCATGTAATAAAATGTATAATAGATCAAGACTAACAATAATAAATCTGTGGAATTAGAAATATTTTTACCAATTGTTTTTGTTGAATGAAATTTCATGCATTTAGCTTTCTCAATAGGCTATGATCCTATCACTTGGGCCAGTTGGAAAAGGGTGGGGTGGGGGAGAAAGAACGGTCAACGTTTTTAAATGTATTTATAAAAAAAAAGTGAATGACTTGAATTCAGGCTTCTCAAGCCAAAATGGTAACCACTTTGCTAGCGAAGAACATATGAACATGTTTCTATTTCATGTTTTTGTTCATGAAATCTCAGACGACAATCTATACAAATGTATCTAGATCTAGAATAGATCTAAACTTTAACAATCTGATCATACTAAATCTAGATCTGAAATGTAGAGAATCTAGTCTCCATAAGACTCTATAATTATATAATAAGTAGGTCTATTTTTTGATTAAAATGATCACATATTTAAAAAACTTTTGTTGTGCATACAACTTATTTAAAGCTCCAAAATAATGAATTTCTAATGAGCTTTAAAAAAAAAAAAGTCACTTCGCATAGTTGCTAACTGAATGGTACCAATGGGCCACTCACAGCTCGTTTTCTTGATTAGGCTAAATTCTAGAAGTTATTGCTATCAAGAGCCATTCAATGTATAGATCTGGGCGTAATGTCTTCAACTCTCCTTTTCTGTTTATTTTTTTTCCATAGGATGGCTTAGTGTGACCTCTCAATAGCTAGCTTAGAGAGGGAGAAAAAAAGGAGATGAAATGCGTAATGCTATGGGTTAAATTTGTAATTGTTCTTTTTTTTTTTTTTAAAAGAGATCTTGCATTATGAATAAGCAGTAATGATAGGCTGGTCTGCAAAGGGTAAAGTAAAGTTTCCCTTTTAAACCTAGTGATCTACGGGTTAGATGATGTTAAGGTCATCTGTTTCTGCAAAGGGATCAGGTTAAATTTTTAGTGAAGTCTAGAACTAGTAATTCAGGACTATAAAAACATGTCCCACCCATCTCAGACAAAGCAAGTCGAAGAAAGTAAATATGAATGGTTGTTTTTTTTAAAACTAACCCACTTACTATCAAAGATGATTTGCTGCCCTTGTCTTGAAATGTTTCTGTGCTGGCGGCTGCTGACCAAAGACACACAAGAGAGTCTTCTCCGCCAGTCAGCAAAGTTTGAGTCTGGAATTAATATTAAGACATACTAAGTGTAAGAACATAGAATCTAGTAGACTGTTCTACTCATCACAGGATTAAACGGAATTACATTTTAAGTCATCTTGTAATAAATTTAGTAAAGCTTTGCTTGCAAAATGGTATTTCTTTCTTTATTGTGTGTGTGCTGTTTGCAGAGGCACTTTATGTGCTCATCATTCTTTGAGTCCTACTATTACATCTGACAGTAACTACTAACCTTCACACCCCAGTGTGAGTACCTGACTGTTACAACTTACCTTGGATCTGATTGTCAGTAACATCTTACCTCTGTCTCCCCAGTGTGAAAACCTGACAGTTACAACTTAACTTAGGATGTGATTGTGAACCCCTGTCAGTAACAACTTCCCTTTGGGTCCAAGTGTGAATGACCGTAACAACTTACCTTTGGATCTGATTGTGAACACCTGACAGTAACAACTTACCTTTGGATCCCAGTGTGAACACCTGACAGTAGCTGTGTGTCCCCCGTTCAAACTAGCCAGTATCTTTGAACTTGTCTCATTAAAAGATGCCAACTGGAGGTTGCCACTTTAGATATTGATAAACAAATGTTATGTCATTACTTTATTTGTAACTAGACATATGTTACCCGCGACCCGCGGGTCTTTATTTGCGCATTACTTTCGATATAGTCACTGAGAGTGTTTTGTAAACAATTAAACGAAATAATAATGTAATAAGTAAAGCGAATGTCAATGTAAAAATAGTGTGAATGAAGCTATCAAATCAAAATAGCTAATAGGCTTAAATCCATTTTTCCAAATTAAAACATTTGCTTGTAGGCCTACATATATTTGATTAAAAATTGAGATGAATAGACTTAATTTTGTGTTCATGTGTTAAAGTATAAAGTAAATCTTGAGGTAGACATAGATCTAAATCTACACTAATCTAGTTGCCTTTTATAGAGTTTATTCTGTGTTGCGCATGCGTGACCTTTTTTCATGAATGAATATAGGCCTATCTCAACACGGCTACGCAGCTTTATTTAGCGAACAGCGAACGAATGTATTAAAAATGCTTTAGAAAAACAAATTTGAATGTTAATTTGATTAAAATATGAAATGAGTGGACAATAATTAGTATGTTTATGTGTTAAAGCATAAAACTATCTTTGCGAAAAGATGTGTTAAGTAAAGTCTAAACACCTTTCAATGTTATAGGTATATTACAACCAAATTGAGTGAGTCTTCTTATATTATCATAAGTTAAAGCCAATGACCCAAATTTCAATGTGCCAGAGAATCTTGTTAAGTTAAAAAAAAATTCCTCTTTATGAAATCAAAATACTTTAATTCTCTAAGAAGAAATCAAGAAAAGATTAAACAAACATTATTAACACACATTCCAAATAGCTTCAAAAAATAGACTTAGCATGAAACTTGAAACTTATTGTCTGACCCTTGTATTTATATCCCTTTAAAATAAACTTCTCCAATAGACAAGAAAGAAAAAGAAACTTGCATTGGAAAAGATCCCTGCTTATTTTTAACTCTGTTGCCTATTTTTAGTTCTATTGGAAAATTACTGTTGCTTCTGGAAAATTAAACATGCTGTTTATTCTTTATGCAATGAAAAGAACTTCTTTTTTTTTTTTTCAAAAGTATGAATTAACTTTTTCTTTGGTTATTGCGATGGAACAGTTGACAAGCACTGTGACTGCTACTAAACCAGTGGTTCTCAAACTGTGGTCCTCAAGATGACAGTAGGGGGTTCGCAAAAGATGAAAATTGTAAACAACTAAAATAACTTCTTCGCTAAAAGCCAGTTTATTGATGGGGTAATTTGAAAAATAATGAACTGGCCATTTACTACTGTTTAATATTAATATGTCTTTTAAGAAGATTTAAAAACATTATTCACTTATATATTCCGGACTGGCTATTGAACCGTTTTGTGCTTTGATTCCAAGCACAGATGAATCAATACTAATACAAAAGCAGCTTATTGAAACATCTACAAACGAGAAATTTAAAGCAATGTTTGAACAAGAACAAATTCTGGTTACAAAAACTGATTACAGTTTTATATCCTGCATTATGGTTCATTGTACAGAAGCTGTTAACTGTGTTCCTGTCTTCTAATTTGAAATAATGTAAATTTATTTCATAACAAATGAAATAATCTAACTATAAATGTATGTTTCGATTCCTACTCAAAAACATTTAGCTGGACATATATACACTCATACAATTTCATCAACCAAGTCCAAGACACTCTACTTTTAAGTAAAGTTATAACTTCAACAAACACTCCTTCAACAAAATGTTGTTTTTTTTATATTTGCATTTATAATTTATAAAGCATACTGTTGTAACCCCGCTCCCGCGCTACACTAATGGTGCGCATCTGTGCACTACTGAACACGACTAGTGAAAGACATATAGAGACAGGAAGAAGGACTGTTGTGAGCCGGCTAAAAGTCATGGGAGTCTAAACAGTCTGGTGCTGAGCGCTGTCCTGTGTAATACTAGGAAACTGTGTGGGAGACCTGGAACGACACTGGGAAGTGTGTCGGTGGTCTGTTCTGTGTTCTGGTATGAAGTAGGACTCTTAGAACTTAGACATATTACTCCCTGTGACTTTATAGTAGATGTCCAAGTCTAACTAGTAACTATTGCTATTTCTTGATGCTTATACTAGTTATAATAAATAAATACATCGTTTACTGTTGCCGACCTGTCTTTCGTTGAGTGCCTGCCTTAGAGAGTTACAACAATACATTTATGTATCTTTTTCACTTAGGGATCTGTGGGAGTCAAAAAAGTCTGAGAACCACTGTACTAAATTTTGATCTTGTATTTTTAATAATAATAATAATAATAAACACTTTGCCTTAAACTCTATTAGATACTTTTACTTTTTGTTTCACATGTTATGAATAGGTTAGCATGATATTTATTTATATTATGAGTCAACTTCTGACTACAAAGTGAAAATGTGTGAAACAAACCTGTATACAAACTCAAAGATCAAATCTCATTTCAACATTTGGAATAATAAATAATTCAGAACATCATTATTGAGATTTCTTCAAATTGTTAGTTTAAAGTAATTAAAATATAAGAAAGTTGTGTGACATCCTTGCACACCTGTAGAAGCATGTAGGCATGGAAATAGAAACCTTAAGACAATTGTATGCTTTGTTATAACATATGGGGAAAATGTTCTACATATGTTTATATTGAACATGGAATTTCTTAAATGAGGTACTGCTGTGATATTTATTAAAATGAGACTATATATATATATATTTTTATTTTTTTTTCAAAATCTTAAAACAAAAAGGATTATCTCATTATGTGTAATTGAATGACAGAGTTTGCTAAGATCCAAAATCAATTTAGTAACCACCTTTCAACTTCTAAATCAGTAAAACATGCCAGAATCAGTAAAACCTGCCAGAATCAGTAAAACATGCCAGAATCAGTAAAACCTGATTTAGGATTGAATCCCTTAGAATGAACTTTTTGGAGGTTATTGTCTAAGGTTTGACATTGAACCAATACAATTTAAATAGTTAAGGAAATGTTACTAATTATATCATGAACAGTGTAAAGAAGGTATAATTAGGTACAAAGTGAAAAATACCTGTGATCACCTGCTATTAGAACAATTGTATGTTGATCATCTAGGGCAGTCATGTCAGGTATGCAATCAACAATATAATCAGAGGAAATCTACAATAAATATTTTATCATTGAACATTATGAAACTCAATCAATATGGCTGAATACTAAATTAATCCACATAGGTGAAAAGATTAAGTCTATAATGTATGTAAATATTAGTTACGAGAACATAAGTATAGTAGTGAACAGTGAGTCCAGTCCTTAAAGAGAAATAATAATAAATTAGTTCAGTTTAGCTATATTTAAAAAGAATGCATCCACAAAACATTGCCCAACAAGAGATCACTTTTACACTAACAGCTTCTGTAGGAGAAGAATGAGCCTTTATGCTGAAATAATTTAATAATAATAATAATAATAAAGGATAGAATGTCAGTGAAAGGGAAGTAACAACTTTTTCTGTACTAGAATGAGGATAAAAAAGAAATCACATTTCCAATATTAGAGATAAAGAGTGTGTATCAAGAAAAGGCTTATTCTTAATTTAGAAAAAACAAATAAAAGACTTGTTGGCTTTTGTCAGATTAAAAAGTCATTGCACCCATTTGGAGTAGGATGAAGGTGATGATAAAATTGGATTTTTCAAGTGCTTTTAGTTATTGAGATTTGAAATTGATGGACAAAAAGATCATCCAATCTGTGAAGTAGAGACAGAAATAAAGTTGCTTAAAAGGATTTTAAAAAACAACAACATTATGGTTGAATTCAATTTAGCAGGCTATCATAGCTTCTTAAAAGCTATTTTTTAAAAAGATAATAGTGACAAAATAGAAAAATAAGATGTTAATGATAAATTTAAAAAATAAACTTACATCTAGTTCAATAGAAAAGTCAGTCAGTGTATTACAGCTCTCTCCCTAGAAGTTATTTGGAAACAAAAAAAAAAGCCTACATTTGAGATTTTGGTAAGTAACTAATTTTGTATAGAACAATAATAACATTTTCTTATTGTTAAATAGTGGGTAAAGATGTATCTTGCACCTCCTCTGAATCCCAGACTTGTACATTGTAGTCTGATGTAACACAGTAGATGTATTCCTTTCTGTTGGGACCACACCATCCAACTCGAGACTGTGAGAGATGAACAACGTAACAAAAAAAAACAAACTATTAAACAAGAACATTGTTGTTAAAATATCCAAAATAAAAAAAATCAATTACATTTCAGCAATACAAAAAAACAACAACTTTGGTGACCACTACGACAAATCTAATCATAAAATTCCATTATATTGCAGTTCATGACATAAACTGCAATATGGGTGCAACTAATAACAAAAGCAAGAAGTCCATGGCATTGTATGACTGCTAACCAAGACCCTAAAGCAACAACATTGAGACAGTGCATAGCAATAACCTCTACAAGCGCAGTGCACCTTCATCACAACATTGTACTTACCACATCGGACATAGCGTTGCAAGTCAACTGCAGAGCATCATCTTCACAAGCTTCATTCAGGTCAAATGTACACACCAAGCCATCAGCTGAGCCAGATGCCATATACTGGTCACTGCCAGGCTGGAAACTGACCTATTTGATTAGCAGAATGAAACCAATGTATATTTTAACATTTGAACAAACTTAAGCTGTGATCAGAAACACGATTTATGTCATGAATACTCTTTACAAAGTTGGAATTTCAAAAGTTACGTGTAGCATATACCAAATGAGTTTTGATAGTAAATATTAAATGCTGGCAGAGAACAGATATGCCTAGTATAGATATTAAATGATAGCCCAGTGTCCTTTCTCAAAGCTATTTAATTTCCTTTAAATGATAAAAAAAAAAATTTATAAACTTGAGATGTTAACTAAAAGGTCATAGACATAAATGAGTAATGACAGTAAAACATGTACCTGAGTTACATCTCCCTGATGGCACTCTCTATAACAACCAAGTAAACCTGAACACCTGCGATCCCTAAAGCAAACAACAGCAAGTTTAAGAAATGATCAGACAAGATCCACTGTCTTAATATATAGTTCTGTAAATTTATACTTTCTCATATATGGCTACTGGTCATGTAGTAAGCGCTCTGGACAGTTGTTTGGTGGTCTCAATGGACCCGGGTTCAAACCTAGCCCGCAGTCATTCCCCATGGTCCTGCGAGAGGTTTGAGTTAGGATGTAGTTATCTTTAAATCTTAAGGAACAACTAAAAACTTGTAAAATATTTTACTATGTTTTACAAAATATATTTTATGTTTGCAAATAACACTGTTTTAACAACATATATATTATGTGAGTTTAATCTGATAGGTTTCTTATTAGTGTACTTTATTTCAATCTACATAGATCTAAATGATTTGTGTTGTTTACTAAACTGTACATCCTAGTCCCAAAAGGTTTCCTTATAGTTTTGTGTAGTAAACACTTCCAAATAAAGACAAGACCTAATGTAGCTTGGTAGTAATGAGAAGCATCAAGGATATTGTCAATATCTTCATACTTACATTTTGTCTTATTTTATTCAATGTGACTCATTGTATGGATGACTCCATTTCACCATTGTCATAGATGACCCCTTAATGTTTGGCGAGAATGACCATTGTGTAGTTAGATGTGCAGGTCAATCTACCCTGCACTGTAACATGTGACTATAGTGTTGGCTGATAATGTATGTTGGTCTTAATTATGACGCTTGTTTCTGGCCTTTTTAGTTTATATCCACTTTTGGTGGGTAAGTTAACTGTCATTTTTTTTAAAATCTTGTACATGATTTAGAATTAGACTATACAGTCTGCGTATTATATATTATCTTTAGGGCCAGTCCCGATGTGAAATGAGATCTCTGTGATGATTAGAGATACATCAAGTGTTTCAATGGGGAAAGAATCTAGATCAACTACATTTTTCAAAAACAGAGAAAACGGTTGATGGTGTGGTGCCTTAATATGTATAGACTTTTTGTTTTGTATATGACCAATAGGAAGTCTGGGCAGATGTCTGATTGAAGTCATCAAGCTGAAGTATGCTACTTTAAAACTTTCACATTTAACTGTTTTATTGATAAATTACTTTCGCTTTTTTAAAATGTACTTTCATGTAAATAAACACTTGAATGTTATGCACATAAAAACAACCTTAGGTGTTAGTTATTATTGTATTAGTTTGTTTTTATGTGCCTGAAAGACATCTATAGGAGACAGTTTGATTCCTAAAGGATCAGATACATTCAACCATCTGTCATGGGCATGTTGAAGTATTTTTTCATTTCCTTTGCACACTATTAGCACATGAAGCAAATATTATTTTGTGTTCTGTTTCCAAAGGCACTTTGTATACTCATCAATCCTTTGGTGTCTTCATGTGATGGTTGTCTCTTTTACTATGTCTTGATGATGCTTTAAGGCTTTGTGTTCCCATGTAAAGGGTAAAGTAATTGGCCTTGTTGATTTCAACTATTATTATTCCCATTGCTGCTAAAATTTCCATGGTGCGGTAAATGGTCAAGTTCATTTTCTTTGTTTACATAAAATTGGACTAGGACTAGAGCTAGAACTTAGTTGGGTCTGTTTTAGGAACAGTGTAGTCTCAAACAGTATGGTCTGAGAGGGTTTTAAGAATTTGAAAAAGAGAAAGAACCTAATCATGTATATTTATAATATGATTTTCCAGATTTATTTTGCATTAATATTTTCACTCTGTTTAGAATCAAGTAGGTTCTTTCTGCATCCAATAAGGGGGCCTAGAGGATTGCTGTAAGCCCCACCCATAATTTCCGCCAAGACTTTTCCTGTGTCTGCTTCAAAAATTATTTCTCCTGGCATTTACTACACTAGTAGTAAGAAAAGAACATGACATAAAAAAGTTTAAGTAATAAGGGCTGAGGTGGGCTGATATTGAAGTGTTTTCTGGTAAGCAGAGCACACCATTCATGCTAGTAAATAAAAAAATTGCTCCTTAAGTCTAATATAGAAAGAGGCAGCACTGGACAATAATGTTATATGAGGGCTATTCCAGATACATGTAGCGCAAATACGTCTGTAATGGGTATGATTGTCATAAAATCATTTTCATGTTAAACAAGTTGACTTGCATCAGACTTTTCCAAAGGTGGCAACATAACAATGTACAACAGTTGTGGAAGTTTTGACTATTCTATTACACAAAAGTCAAGAAGAATCATGTTAGTGGAGAAGTTTTGAAATTTCTTTATAAAGTTTTGAGAGCATATTGTTGTAGACACCTGTAGCGAAAATGGTATGCATTTTACAAGGGCCTTATTAGAAAATTTAAACAATGTCCAATGATTAGAATATTTAAACTTTGTTGATAATGTTATTTTAAATGGTTAACATTCAAACATGGATTGATAATTACAATGAAATTGTAACTTTTTTTTTGCCCCATGAAACACTCCCTTGTTTCATGTAGTAAATTTGTATAGTGGTAGGTAGGACCTACATATTTTTTGGTGTTGAAAAAAATAACTGGTATTAAAAGAATCAATGGCACTGCATAAAAAAATTAGCAAGTTCTATGTTGAAAAAAATAGTCAGGAAGTGTTTAGAAAATTTTTTTTTAAATAAAAGAAGAAATAAAAGGTGAATTAATAAAATATTACCAGAAAAGCAAAAAAGAATCATTATTGTCCAACTCTGTGCCAGCACAAAGCAGCCGATCTGTTTGACTTATATCCAGACAAAGAAAATCTGATTTAATACCAGGTGAGTCTGTGAACAATAGGAAATGACATACTTAAGGTTGTCATGATGACATAAGAACCATGAGCTATCTAATCTTCTCCTTAATGATAATTATAACAATATCAAAAGTACAAGGAAAGAAATAAAACATATGCTACTTAGATCTGAAAAGTAGAAGTACATTTTACTCATGTGTTACAAAGCAAGTTATAACTCAATTGCGCTTATAATCAAACATTGTTGACAAGTAAAATCTATTTAGAAACAACAATTTAAGCTAATTTTAAAACAGATTCAAGAATAATGTTATTCACTGTAACTGTGTAACAGGCTACTGTCTTCACAGGTTTTTATTTCTCCCCCCCCCCCCCGACAAAGACAATATGAAACTCAAACTGAATGTTACCAAGACTTACTACTAAATATTTGTGTTTCTTTATCTGATGGAGCTCTGATATCCCAACATCTGAAAACAAATAGCAAAGCACATTAACTAAAGGGTGACAATTAAAGATAAAAATAGAAAAAAAAAGTTCTTGCTGAGCCATCAGTTAAAAAATGTTTTCTTTCCCCCCTACAAATAAATGTTTTCTTTGACCTACTGATGCAGCAATGGCAACAAGATCAAAGCTACTCCTATTATAGAACACAGCGACAACAAAGATTAATATCTTTTTAAAGTCCAACAGAATAATGTTAAAATCTTTTAGCTTGGCTAAATTATTTCATAACTATAGCCGTTGCTACTGCTAGACAACCTGAGTGGCTAGCAATTGTTGATTTTAGGCTGTTTCCATTTAAAAAGGCACTATTAGTTTTTAATGGCTTATTTTATTCTCTACTAACTCTGACCTTCAAGAGCAATAATGAAGCATTATTTAGATGTTTATTTTAGTATCAACAGCATGTTGGATTGTTTTTTTTTATAATTTGTGAAAATTTTGTTGTTGTTGTTTTTGCTAACCAACAAATATGGAACATATTTGTCTAATGTTCAGACTCTAAGGAGTCTAATTGAATATGATTATGATGGAAATATTAATGTTTCAACCCTAGCCTAGAATAAGAAAATAACGATTGGGTTGATTAACAGCCATTAGAAGCGAACGAAGATGAAAATGATGCTAGATCAAATATTGATAATATTAAATCTAGTCAAACTAGAGAGTGGAATGCAGCTAAATCTGATGTCATATTTAAAGATTTTGAACTCTGTAGACCAACTCATGACTTGAAACATGATGCTGATCCTCTATGACTATTTTCTAATATTACAAAAGGATGCTTTTATTGTTTTTTTTAAATGAGTTTATTTCTGTAAATTTAATAAAAAAAAACCCAAAGATTTTTCTGAATGATTCACATATCTCTTCTTTTCGGGATGGGGTAGATAGTAGTCTCTGACAACTGCTTTAAGGGCAAAAGGGTTAAAACATCAATACTAACAAGAATATTTAATGTATTAGTATGTAATATATTGGCATTTTATTTATCATTGTAAAAAGTGTATTAGACTTTTGTTAAACTGAATTATTTCTTTATTGGCTATTTAGGAGTATAAAAAATAAAACTACCTAATGGTTTTGTCTCTTGAGCAGGAAAAAATTAAGTTATCATCTGTTTTACCAAACTGAACTTTAGTAATTGTATCTTTGTGACCTGAAACAGATAATAAGGACAAAATTATCGAAGAACAAAATATTGCCCTCTAAATTAATCTTACATGAATATAAAAGTATAGATTTAAGCATGATATTTCATGACAACAACATAGCTATCTATATATTTTATATCCATATTAGCCCGATATTACCCATGGCCTGCGGGCCTTAGTTTGTATATTACTAATCTAGTGGATTGGATTTAGATCTATAGGTCAAACTCAGCTAAATGTTCCTTTCATAATAATTTTTCTCTTTTGACACCAAAATAAAAGTAGCTTTGTGAAAATGGGTTTACCCGTTAAGCCGATACATTCATATAAAATATAAAATACTATGAAAATGGGTTTACTTGATTTGTTAAAAAGATTGGTACTTTAATAGAGATACAATTAGGTACTTTTTGTCTGTTTTTAGGGCCCTGCGGTTGTGGTAAGGACATTAAACATACACCACGGCCTCCGCCATGATCTAAGGAACATTTATGCCAAATTTTATCCAGTATGTTCATGTGTCAAAATATAAAACTATCTTTGTAAAGAGTAGTTCTATCATCTTTGACTTGAATTAGATCTAGGGTTTGAGAGATTTTGAGTTCTACACACGTGTAACCTTTCGGTCTTATCTACCTATATAAAGTACGCCAGAACGTCTAAATTCGCAGATATAAGGTACGAATTTATGTAAAAATGCTTTTGAAACACGAATTAGAAGGTTAATTTTATTAAATAATGAGATCAATGGATATTTTGTATTTTTATGTGTCCAAGTACAAACAAAACTTTCTTTGCAAAATGTAGTTCTTAAAATTAGATCTAAATCCTTTCAGTCTTGTCTGATGTAAACATGATCTATGACCTAGATCCACGAAAAAGTAATACTTTCATAGAATTGGGCAACTTTTTTTTTTGAGGGTTTTAAGCTTCTTTTAGGGCTACTTTACATATGTTACTGTTCCAGTTAGTATCCAAGTATGCCAAGTTTTATCAAGATTGGTCAAACGGTTTTGATTTCTATTCAGGACATACATACGTCATACTTTCTGCTTAGATATACCAGAACTGTAAGATTCATTTCCTTTAATCAATATCCACCTAAGTTAATTAATTACAACAAAAAAAAAAATTGGTTCATTATTTTTATTGATTCCTATTTTGTTAGGAACAGTGAATAATTGTGCAAAGTTTCAACTTGATCCGAGAATGGGAAGGGGGAGAACTAATGTGTAAAAAATGTACAAAACAGACAGTGAGAGTTGATATCTAGGCTTTGTAAACAGAAAAGATTTGTTGTTTTTAAAAAGTATTGTTATGACATGATTAGGAATTAGTTATTTGTTTCGGGAATAAGGGGAAAGTTTTAATTAGCGACAAGTGATGTGACAGATCTTTAAAAACTAAGAACGCTCAAAGTGACGTTAAAAGGAAGACGCTTCTTGTAGACTAGTAGACTTGAGTACGACATAATTGACATCGGACGATTCCCTTCTTGAGTATTAAATATCTTTATAGAACAACATATCAGCGTCGACTACATATTTGATTGTTTCGGCCTTTCGCCGGTGTTACTGAATTAGTTTAGTTCAGCGTTACTTCCAGTCAGATCTACACTAGACATATTGTCAAGAATCAACACCGTGCGGAAGCTTAACAGTATTTTCTTTAGTTAAAGTTGTTGTCACTAGTTCTTGGTGTGAAAAATGCATTCTTAGTGTCTTTTCAAAAGAAATTTTAGGAATTTAACCCAAATACTCAATAAAAGAGATTGATACAAGCTAATTGAATCCTATTTAGAAAATATATAGAGGAAGCAAAATATGTTATAAAATCATTTGATTTCCATATAACCATCACCATCTTTACCTAATAATGTACAAACTGTAGCTAGTCTTAATCTGGACATTAATTTTATAGAAAAATTACTGCAAGCAGCCGCTATCAGTGGATCTTCACTTCTGTAAGAATAAAAAAAATTGATAAAAAAATATAAACTTTACCACAAACACACTAACAAAAATAAAAGTATTTCATTAAAATGATAATAAAAGATAATAAAGAATTGTTTTTTTTTAAATTAATGAAAATAGAATTAATGCTATGATGCAACAACATGATGTTTGACAAATAATTAGCTGTAAATCACACGCACCCTTAAACTAGCACAATTTTATTTAGCTTTAATACGTTTTCCTTAATTATAATAGAAAAAAAAAGGATGCCAATGAGTCTTACTTTAGGCTACATTTGACAGAAATATGAATAAATATAAACATTTACAATCTGCAAATTTAAAATATTGTTGCCATATATAATATATAGTTTTATGCAGTCCTGTTCCCATTGCATGGTTAGTAGCAGCACTTTTCCATAACAACATTTTAGGAGTTTTTTTTAAGGAGGAAACTAAGACATGAATGTGTGTGATACATTGAGAAACATACACAAAATATAAATCAATTCTTGGTACTTGAATGTGGAGATCATAAATATCTTGCCAACATCCCACCCAGAACAGAAACAATGTTGTAAGCTGTGATATGTCTACAGAAATTGTAATGAAAGATATCTTATAATTAAGTAACAACTTGACTGTCCTCCCAAAACCTCAACATTTATTTTTAATTTTTTTTTTGTATTCAAAGATTTATTAAAGAACATTACAACTGGTTGTAATTCAATTTTTTTTTAATAAGAAACATTCTTAGAAATGCCTACCCATTATGCATAATATTCTCTGTGGTGGAAACATACATTTTTAGTTCCTATGAGAGACAGAGAGTCATGGTGTGTATTTGAGGTAATGTTTTATACTCTTAGAAACTGTGCTTAAATCCTCATAATCAGTCTGTAATATATATAATACAGGCCTTTTGTGTGTTTAGAACTTTATTTGTAAAAATATACTCAATAGATCTAGTCAAGTTATCATTAACTTATTTTTTTTTTTAAATATTTTAAAAGCTACATTACCCTCCCCCTACCTATCCAAAAAAAAAAAAAAAAAAGGACTATTTTTAGACAAAATGATGGGTAACAGATAAGATAAAGAATAGATAAGATAAAAGTATATTGCTCCTATTTCTAAATCTAGAGCTAGCATTAACTTGGAATGTAGACCAAGATCTATAACTTTTTTGGAGGTGCAAAATACTCAAATACTAATGAGGTGGAGTGGACTGCAGGACTTCATGTGATAGGGAGGGTTGGGTTAGCAAAACAAAGTTGAGAATGACACTGACATATTTGCTTACTTACTGAATAATGGTTTGGTGAGGGGGGACTAGACCTATTAGCATATTTTTTTTCAAGCACAATTTCTTTTTCAACTTTACTAGTTTCCAAGGCTTTTATATAACTTTTACTGACTTTTCACTGCTGTATGCGAATTATTTTCAGTAAATACAAATCTACAGTAGATCTAGATTTTAGATATAGATCTAAATCACAAAAATTCACTGACTTTCATGGTTATTTGTGAACTATCTTCACCAGATTTGTATATATCTAGACACTTTCTAGATCTAAGTTACTAAAATTCACAGACTTTTCACAGCTGTGTGCAAATTATCTACACTAAATCTACTGTAGATGTAGATCTAAAACAACATATTCCCTGACTTTTCACTAGATTGGGATTCTTGATTTATAAGCATAGATCTAATCTAGACATTAGATAAGTCTAAATCAAAGTTTACAGGTCATTTGCGGATTATCTTCTCTAGATTATCTACTAGAAGTCACTCATACTGTTACGACAAGTGGATTTTAGGCCCAAGGGGAGTGTAGCATATAACATGTTAGTCTAGTAGTCTACTAGACTAGTAATTGCTCTAAGAATCTAATAGATATATAGATTTTAGACTACAGACTAGATCTAGCACATCTTCAGTTGAAACAATATGAGGAAACAACCATTTCTTCACTGCTGGTTAATTCAAGGCTGTCTTTAATCACACAATCACCCTTAAGTTTAAGCATACAAAAGGGTGAAAGGTGGAGACTGGTCAGCTCACTATCTTAGCCAGCCAGTCATGCGATCAGAATGCCTAGATACACAGCTTTTTTCCCCACATTGTTTAGCAAGAAATAAGCAAAATTATTATTTTAAAAAAATATTAGGTACAAATTTTAGGAGAGTGGACAAAATTTTAGGAGAATTCTGGCAAATTTTTAGAGACTTTTCATTTTTTAGGAGATTTTAGGAGCACTACAGACCCTGCCAATCATCCCGCCCCTCCGAAGGACCCTTTAGGCTGTCAGGATATTCTTTTTTGTTTTAAAATGGGAGGTTGCAGTCAAGTGAAACATTTAAAGTCAAAATAGGTTTCTCGCCCTTCTTCATAGGTCTAGCCCTGGTCATTTCTAGATCTAGAATTAAGAAAGGTGAAGTGATACACAAAAATGTAATTTCTATTTCTAAAAGAAAAGTAAGCCAAATCCAATCTTTTTAAGGAGAATATTTGATTTTTAAAAGATATTTAATAAGCTAAATAATAGAGCTGTGCAAATGTGTCAAAGATTTTAAGACTTTTCAATTGTAAATTTTATATTATCTTATAAAATACCTCTTCGACCTCATATTTAATTAATGTATCACTAGGCTTAGTTAAAATTAAATATGAGGTCAAAGAGGTGTTAGGTGGGTATCGCCAAGCGTACATTTTCCTCAATCGGATTTCTCCCCCTAGTTAGCAAGTTCAATCGGGCTAATGGAAGGCTCGAGCAGATCAAATAAAATATATCTAAAACATGTTTTAATCTTTTGTTTTCACTATGAAGCCATCTTCTTTTTACTCCAGCACAAGAACACCACGGTGACCATCCATTGTCACCTTTCCCATGCTCCACAACTTCAAATAGTCAAAAAAAAAAAGTGACACGTTCAAGGAAGGAGAATGTGATGAAGTGTTCAAAATATAAGAACCTCCTCTACCTCTAGTCTAGTTACTAAATAGATCTAGAGTCTAGAGTAGTAATGATA
Organism: Biomphalaria glabrata; assembly: GCF_947242115.1. NCBI lineage: Eukaryota > Metazoa > Mollusca > Gastropoda > Planorbidae > Biomphalaria > Biomphalaria glabrata. Next base: position 28,150,284 of record NC_074717.1, read on the forward strand.
GATCTAAATCTAGACTCTACTAAAAGACACTAATTTAAAGTAGATAGAGACTCAATAGAGTCAATAGTTAGAGAAGTACTTAGTCTTAGTTATAGAAACTTAGATTAGTTCAAGTAGACCTAAGTCCTAAGTCTAGATGATGTAGATATAGTATTTTTAAAAAAGTAAAAGTAAAGACGTAAAGTTAACTTTAAGTTTAAGAGTTAAAGACATTATAATATAATAATTATATTATAAAGTTTAGTTGTTAAAGTAAGTAATTCAAAGTACCCGTGTACCGTGCCCAGAAACCCACCTTTCTTGATAAGAAAAGTCTAAAATATAATCTGGGTCTTCCTTGTTTAGCTGTATAGCTGACTTGTCTTTTAATTTGAAATGTTCGAAAAGTGAGATCAGCGATTCCATTTCAAATGTTGATTTTGTATAGATCTAGATCTATTTATATTACCACAGCTTTTCGGTTAGCAGCGTGTTTTTTTTTATGAGAGTTACTGTTCCTTACAAAGAGCTCTTCGTGGTTGGTGATGTGTTAATAAGCTTTGGGATTTTCTTTGAGATCTAGTGTTGGGGGGGGGGGGGAGTAAGTGTTTTGTAATAGCTATTTCGAACCCATATTATATTATATCAGTTTAGTGATAATAAAAAGGACTTGAAGCTCAGACTGTTATTTATAATTTTTAGTGAATGAAATGTTTGGTTCCTTATAGTAGGATATATATAATGATATATAATCAAAGCCTAGTCCTTATTATTGTCTAACATGTATAATTTTGTATGATACAAATTCAAATTAGTGTCAATATTTCTTTGATCGAATCCAAAGGCCTATTCAGACACTTTTTTTTTACGCTAAGTGGATAGAAGTAACAAATAAAATTGGCAACATTTTTCTGATTTGTCAATGTTAGCCTATTTGAATTTTTGAATGTTAAAACTATAAGGGGGGGGGGGGGCGATATTTATGATGCCTCTTCAGCTCTTCTCTATATATAGAGCATGACCGGTTAGCTAAGTTATTAAAATGTCGTGCTAGCAGTGGCGTCACTAGGGTGTGCGGTCCACATCTCTAGGTATATATATCTATAACTAAACTTGATGGGCTTATAATATCTATTGCACTACTACTCGTTACTCCACTATCTACTATATATTTTATTTAAGGCCTTAAAGGATGCAAAGATGGTATTTCTTTTTAATAAAATCGTTTGTATTTACACTGTAGTTATTTTATATTTTTGTATTAATCAGGTAAAAACAGCATTATTACCAAACTTAAAAAAAAATTATTATATCAATTTAAGGGACGTCGTTTCATCCTCTAAGTAGAACCTTTCTACCTTGGCAATAAGATCAAATATTTTTTTTAAAGAAAAAAATTTAATGCCTCTTCAACAATGCAATGCTATAGTCTACCTCCCTTTTATGGTAGAACGGACCAATTTCTCCCGACTAAGGTACCATCGTACTATTGACTTTTTTAAAAAGAACAGACCCGCTAAAAGACGTCTTGCTAAACACTTCAAGGATGATCTTATGACAAGCCCAGTATAAACTTGCTTGATCTAGTGAGGCTTTTCTCAGGTTGTGGGAGGGGGCACCCCATAAAGAGGTGTGATGTTCTTTCATGGGGCCTGGGGGCACAATGCCCTGACCAATGGGAAAGGGGGCACCCCATAAAGAGGTGTGATGTTCTCTCAAGGGGGCATAATGCCCTGACCAATGGGAAATTCTAATTATTTTAAAAGGGTAAAATTAAAAAGTTGTATTTTCATTGTAGTTATCAATCAAAGTATGAATATTAGCCTACCCACTAAAATGACATCCCCCCCCCTCAAATGTTTTGAAGGTTTCAATATTGTAAGAGACAGTGTATAATTATCTATATTTTTAAAACTGTTTTCTTTTCTCCTGGTGCTTGGAAAGTACTTTTCTTGTAGTAAGAAGAACGCGTGTCAACAACAACAACAAAGGTTTTATTTAAAGAAAAAAAGGGGGTGGGTTCTGCCGATATTTAACTGTTGTGTAAAGCTCACTATTAATCCTAGTTTACACAAAAAATACGTGTCTAATACAGAAGGAAGCACCTACTGGTCAATTGCCTATTATTATTTGATGGACATTCATCTTTGTGTTAAATAAGATGTCTTGTTGTGGCTTTATTTATAAAATTATAATTCAACATAACAATGGAAAACATAACAAATGCGAAAGAAATTTGACAGTTCCAACATAAAGAAAGTCGAAAAGACTTGTGTTAGCGGGGATGTTTTGAAATGTCTTCTTCAAAATATTTTGTTGCAGTCTGCAGAAGCTTTTAGCAAAAACGATAGAGATCTACGTTTTAAAAGATAGGCCTACTACTTAGAAGAGGAAGGCTCTAACATAAAATATTTTTTTTTATGCATTGGTAGGCCTAATTTAATAATGTCAATTTACTTGATTAATATTCAAACACGGATTTATAACTACAATGAAAAAAATTCTTGTCCATTGAGAAATAAATTTGACAAGTTTCAGTCCCCAGCCCTCACCCCCCCCCCCAGGTCGTAGAGCCCTCTTGTCAGGAAGTAGACCCCCTTCCCTCTAGTGCACCCCACAGTTTGAGAAACGCTGCTGTTACAGTTGTAGATCTAAATGACAACATCAAAGTGAATTGTTTCAATCATCTCCTTCTCTGTGCTTAGTAAAACAAGTCAGGCAAACGCGCATATCCTTTGGAAGCTCTCAAATAGGTTTGGATCAATTTTAGTTGATATTTCAAATAGTGCTGATACCCATTCAGGTGCTGATCTGCTAGCTAGGCTTCATGGAAGTGGCAGCTTTTGACAAAGTTTACCATCATAGCTTGCTTAAAAAAATAAAATAGTTTGGCATTGATACTTCATTGCATCAGTGGATTCAGGAATTTCTGATAAGGAGAGAACAAACTGTAATAATAAATGGCTCTAAATCAACATGAATAACAGTAAACTCAGGTGTACCACAAGGAACAGTCTTGGGTCCACTACTATTTTTAATTTACATAAATGATTTACCAAATTGCATTACTTCAGGAACAAAAGTCAAGAATATTTGCAGATCATTGCATAATATATAGAACACAAGATACAGAAATTTTACAGATGAATTACAGAAATGGTAATCGAATTGGAGCATGTCTTTCCACCCAGAAAAATGTCAGTTGTTAAGAGTAACAAAAAAAAAAATTAGAACAAATACATTCCACTTATCTTATTCATGGTAAACCAGTAACACAGACTAAAAACGCAAAATACCTATAGGTGTTATAATAAATGAAAAACTGTCATGGAATCCCCATATTGATAAAACTATTAAAAATTGAAACAAAGCATTAGGGGTTATTAAAAGATATTTCTACAAATCAAATAATAACATAAAACTAAAATGTAATTTAACCTTAGTTGGGCCAATAATAGAATAAGCATCCTCTGGGACCCTTCAACTCAAGAAAAGATTAAGAAACTGGAACAGACACAAAATAGAGCAGTGAGATTCATAATAAACGAATATTCACATTTGACTAGAGTAACACCTTTAGTAAAATCAGTAAAATTTAGAAAGCCTTCAGGATAGAAGACTTAAAAGTATAGTAGCAACTATACATAAAACATTGAACCATAAATAATCTTCAAATACGAAACCTAATAAAATACTCAGAAAACACAGATAAAGGTACATTCCTTGTTCCATATGCTTCTTCCATGGTACTATTAGAGCAAGGAATGGGTTGCTTGAGCCAGCCAGGAAAACCAGTGACTTGGCAGAATTCAAGTCATTGGCTAACATGCATGACTAGATTGAACTAGGAACACATGTAGGAACTAATCATATATAAGATGACCCCTACCAAAATTATGTGAAAATTGCTAGAAAAAAACAAACTGCAACAAGTCTATTTGATTTATACAAATCTTTATTATTTTACAACATCAATAAAACCTTAGATGAAAGTGAAATATGTTTTAATATGATTGTTTATGATTTACATTTTGCAACATACTTTTTCTTGCTTATTCAGTCTACTTTTTAAACTTTTTTTTCCCTCATTATTCAGTCTTCAGCAAACAGATGTAGGTCGATTGGCTGCTAGAATTGATGTTTCATAATAATGTTTCATTTTCTTCAATAGCAATATGTAATTAAATATACATTGTGATTGGTGTTAGGATGTTAGGGGAAAAAAAGAGGGGGGGGGGAAACTATCCAAACTGATTAAAAAGGGAAAAAAAGAGGTGTGTCTATATTTCTTTAATCATATTTATCCTCCCACTTTGCCTACTGGCAAAATAAGAGACACATTTTTGAAATGATAATAAATAATATAATAATGCAAAAAATATTCAATTATTTAAATTTAGTTAACAACTATCAAATATTTACAAAAGATATTTGAAGTAAGTAACTGACACAGGCATTAATATCAAAGACCACAATGAGGACACTAAGGCTACGGCAGCATTCCCATTAGCTTTTGGAGTAGTAACACTGTCAACAGGCTTTAGTTGATCTAAGGCCTCATACCTGCAGTGACAGAGAACAATCTGAATACAAGACACACAAACAATGAATACATGGTCACTACTCTTAAAACGTGCTTGTCCATTCAGCTTACAAATTAAACTATTTTTTAACTCATTTCAAAACTATACCACAGCAATCTTATTATTTTCATGCTAATGAAAATAGTGAATTGTTTTTTAAGGATTGTAGGTTAATTGTTTCTGTTTACGTGAATTACTGAACTAATTACTATAATTTTACACTTAAAGCACATTAGGTAGAGATAGTTTACTTCCAAGTTAAATATAGTCAAAAACAACATACCATATTTCATACATTTTCTAAATTGTTTTTAAATAGTCCTATTATAATTTAAACTGGATACAAATCGTGATGTACATTAGAAAGCCAATACATGGAGCTGATAGTAATGAGATTAGGAAGTCATGCATGAATTAGAGTTTTGATTAAAATCAATAAAGTACAAAATATGAATGTATTAAAACTTACTTTTGTATTTGAAGAGCTTAAATCTTACCAAGATACCAGAAGTTCAATGTGACATGCTATTGAAGTAATTTACACATGAAATTAAAGCATCTCTCTCTCTCTCTCTATATATATATATATAAATATAAGTTCAATTGATATTTACAGTATATACAGAAGAATAGTATATAAAATAAAAGAACAGAAAGAGGCTGAATGAGAGAAACAGATATAAGAGACAAGGACAGAAAGAGAAACAAAGAGATGCTCATGAGAGAATAAAGAGAGAGAGACAAAGAGAGAAAGACAAAACAAAAAAGACAAGAAAAAAAATTGCTATCTATTTGGTCTGAAGCAGTTTGAACAAATTGAGAAATGACATTACAAATAAGTGTGTGTGCTATCCAAGCAGAAGCAAAGTGACAAGTTCCATAAGTAGTGCCCGCTGGTCAGTAAAAGTAGAATATTGTTTACATTAGACAGGCCTGGCAGGATTTCTGGCAATGTCTCATCATGAAACGAGCATTTCTCTCACAGTGGCCATCTTTGGCCCAAACAGAACATAACACTTCAGTATCTCTACAACCTAAGAAAAAACATTGATCAAATAATTTTTTTTTCAGACTGACTCTTAATTCTATAGGATTAAAAAAACACAATTTTATAATTAAAAAAAGAAGAGAATTATGTCCTAAGTGTACCCATATGTTAATCTAGTCATTCATGTTAATTAGGACCTAACCTCAATTAATGAAGTCATTGGTTTTCTTTGTTATAATGAAAGTAGGAATATCATACACTTACCATTACAATTATTGCAAGATTTCTTACAGTAGATCAAGTTATATCTAGGATTACTGTCACAATAACCATCTCTAGCCCACCCAGGACAGCCTTCATTCATGTCTTCACACTGATCTCCTGTGATCACTGAAACTGGGGAAAAAATGTTGTTATTGTAATAGAAGTATTAGTTCAACAAATGTTTTAATCAGTTGGATGTGCTTTGATTGTCAACTAGTGATCAAAGAACTTAAAAAATCAGAAACAATGAAGATAATGAATGAAATACAATTGGAGACAAGGAAAAGGACTGATGATGCTCTTAAAAGGCTGGTACAAATGACTGCACAGGATGACAAAAAAGAAATGCATATCTAATGAATAAACAAATTTACAATCAAAATTTTTGTATCTTTGGATGGATGAATATCAGCCATAAACTTTGAACTATTTTCTTAATGTGTTTTTCTTGTTTAACTACACTTGATATCATAATCCATTGTATTTGAATTCAATTGTGCTTATCAATCTCTATATATAATTCTCTTCATGGCTCAAGAGTTTGGACAAGAAGTAAAGGAAAGATCACTCTTTTATTTCTACAAGTCAGAGTTACCCTACAAAAACAAAAAAGAGGGGGGGGGGGGGAGAACAAGTAGTATTCACCCGTCACAAAATAGCAGGGCCGACTTAACCGTTGTGACCAAGAGGTCATGGAAAGATCACTCTTTTTTATTTCTACCCCATGTAGTTTTAGCGGCCAAAAAAAGGAGGGGGGGGGGGGCGAGGAGAACAAGTAATCTACTCTGTATTCACCCATCACTAAATAGCAGGGCCGGGCTCAACCGTTGTGGGGCTCTATGCGAAACCGATTTGGCGGGGTCCAAGTTTGGGTAGGGATACAGATAATAAGTGAAAATTAAGAATTTGTATTAGAAAATACATTCCTCTTTGCATTTTATCCATTCTTTACTACCTACAGAATTACTTTACGAGCCTAGCGTGTAGCGAAGCCATACAGTATATCATAAAAATTCTGTTTCCTACATAGATCACGCTCAATAGCAAGAATTACCAAATGTTTCAATCTATCTTCGACAATTGTTGACCTCAAGTAATTCTTCATTAGTTTGAGGCACCAGAAGCTTCTTTCACCAGATTCCACAATGCCTTTTTTTCATCGTGCGTAGGATTGGCGTTTTCTATTTTGAAATGACACCCCAAAATGACAATATTTTGTCTATATATTTCAGGAAATTTTTTTTTTTAGTTCTCAAAAGATTTTAATAATTTCTCGAGATTTCCATTCCATGACTTTTTCGTATATTTTGCAATTTCAGGAGATTTTAAGGAGCTCCTGGTAAATCAGGAGGCTGCGGGAATTCTGTTTTAATTTAATAATTTACACCTAGAATTAGCGTGGGTCCTTTGAAAGTGCAGGGCCCACAGTGGTCACATAGGTTGCATTGGCCTAAGGCCAGCCCTGCAAAATAACGGTGTATGCTACACTGTGGGTCGACTAGTATGATTTAATTTTACACATATCCTGCTTGAAATTTTTTTCTTGTTCTACAAAATGTTCAGTCAACATGACATGATATTTTTTCTTGCAATAAAATGGATTATTCATGTCACATTAGCATTACCATCCTTGACCACAAGTGAAGCAAAGAAACTATAGCATTAACAGATTTAAATTTGAACTTCAATACATATTGTCAGGCCAACACACCTGTGCCAGTGACCAGTGTAGGTGTAGTGGTCAGTATGGTCGATCCATCACAGCCAGAGCATGCTTTGTAGCAGTTCTTGTTCATCCAACGGGGATTGATGTGGCAGTGGTCGTTCTTAGCCCATATCTGGCATTCAGTGTCCGAATTATGCAGATTATTGCAAGTAGCTATGGATATAATTAGACAAATCATGTGATGACATAAAGAAATAATCTAGTAATATGATGTTTTATAAAAGACTACACAGTGAATATGTATGTGGCCAGCTTTTCAAAGCAAAGATTGGACTCCATAACCTCTATACTTTGCCAGGACATTGATTGTACAAGAGCCTACAGTTCTGCAGCATGAAGATGGCTATAAAAAGAAGGACTATTTCAATAGAAGGGAAGTAAATAGCAATACTTATTGTGGCATTTTAAACTTTTTTTTTTTTTTTTTAAGAGAGATTTTTAGTTATATAGCCAGGACAGAGTACTGAGTTGAAAATCACATGGTATATGTGATTACTTCAGTAAACTTGTAGAAATAAAATTATCTTGGACAGTGTCAGTACAACATGTACTTTACATTTAATAGTAAAAAAATACCCATCTGCTTTTAAACTTTAAAAAAATACACTTGTAACCCAGTTATAGATAGGATAATTAATACTACCCAGTTCTAATAAGTAATTTACATCTATTCATAAGAAATAATGGATTAACATTTAGGGTTGTTCATCATGATGCAAGCTACATATTTGTCAACTAAAATTGTTTAAATCATGCAAAAAAGAGTAAGCAGTGGCTCCTTCATAGAAGTCAGCTAATTATACATTCTTACAGGAAGTTGTGGTCACCACAGGTCTAGCTGTTGATTTGGTAAATCCACTACCAGGTCTTCTTGTGGTAACTGTAGCTGATGTGGTCACTCCGGCACATTTACCAGTTCCACAAGCCTTTGTACAGTGCTTCATCATCCATTCTGGGTTACTCAGACATTCCAGTTTCTGGGACCATATTTCACACTGGACATCATCATACAGATTTTTACATGAACCTAAATGTATAGGATAAACATAACAGTAAAATGTAAAGTATTATAGATTTCAACTTAGATTAAACTAATATCTTCTTTTATAAATGTTCCTTCAAAAAAGACACACAGATCTATATGTTAACCAATCATTCATATTAATTAGAGAATAATCTGAGTTTTCCTGGCTGATTCATGGAAACACAAGAATACATTTATAAATTGGTCATGGAGTCCTAGCAAATAGAAAAAAGAAATGTGCATTTTGTTTTTGTTCTTTTTGAGTACTTTTTAGGTTTTGTTTTTGTAAGTTATGGTTTAGTGTTTTAATAATAATAATAATTCCTCTGTGGACACTGATAAAGGGACTATAATGAATTTTGTTTCTCTTTAGCGAAACTCGACCCTGGCAGTGCCAGAAAATGTATACTCATTTGTTTCTAACATAATAATAATAATAATCTTTATTATCCGTGAGGAAATTTGTTTTACAATTGTGCATAACAAAAAACAATACATGATTAGAGCAAACATTTGTACAATAGCACACAAGATATACATTTATACCCCAGTTTCTCTTTAACATTACATGCAAAATTTACAAGTTAGTTATTTATTTATGTATTTCTTTTGGTCTTCTGTTCTACAGTATTTATAAATTTAGTGATTTCACCAAAGGTGTAACTCTGGTAACTAGTTAATATGACTATTCCTTAGTGATAAAACTCAGGCGTTTATTTTGCATATTTTCCAGCGTCTATTTAGCAGATGTTTTTTTTTTGTTTCTACCTTTTCTACTTTATAATTGTCACGCTTACATGTGTAAGTGGGAAAAGAAAAGTGAAGGTTAAGATAGAGTAGGCATGAGAGGAAGGTTCTAGAGATTGTTGGGGACAAGACTATTTAAGGAGGTAGTTGGGGATGAGACTATTTAAGGAGGTAGTTGAAGCTTTTTTTTGGTAGTCAGAGTAAGGGACTAAAATTGTGAGAGCTACTTAAGATACAAAGTTAGTTAGTTTATTTCATCATTTCTAATATTAGTGTGTATCCTTTGTCTGAATTGTATTTTCTTTATCTATATTTATTGTTTCAGGTTTGAGAAAAGAATTAAAATAAAGAAAGTTACGTCTACTCTGTGTCATTTTATTGCATTTTAGTAGTGTTTGACTTATATCAATGGCATCTCTGAATCCACATGTCTATCTCTTCAAATGACTTACCATCTTCACATTTCTCACAAGACTTTCTACAGTTGTTAATCATCCAGCTTGGGTTGGCCTGACACTCTCCATTATCAGCCCATGACTTACAGTTCTCATGTGTATCTACACATTCCACTGAAATAGAAACAAGGCACTGATGAATGAAAAGACTTTATACATATGTATATATATATATATTCTTTTATATTAAAAAAAAGTTTATAAAATGTTTGTCATTTAATATCATTTTTCTCTCATTTTATGTGAATTATTTAAAAAAAAAATCAACTGCTTTTGACATTTTGCCATGTCAGCATCTTTCTCCATTAAAAAAAAAGTAAAGTTCCCCTTTCAGACCTTGTGGTCTATAGGGAAGATGATGTAAAGGTCATCTGTTTCTGTGGTCCATGGTTAACGAGAGTGTCATGTGGCCAGCACAATGACCAACCGCCTTTACTTTTCCCTAACTAATGTCAGGTACTGGGTGGACTCAAAGGCGCCCAAAGATCCTGAAATTAAAAATCCCAGTCTTCACCAGGATTCAAACCAGGATTCAAACTGGGACCTCTGGTTCAAAAGCCAAGTGCTTTACCGCTCAGCCAGCGTGCCTCCATTTGAATTTTCAACAAGAAGTCTATTTCTTCCTGGTACTGTTGGCTTTTGGCTACTAAACTTTAAGCTCTTTTGCCCTCTGAACCTAGGAAAAGTAGTTTGCTGTTCTTCTCATTGTTCCCCAAAGGCAATACAGAGTTTGGGTTATGCTGAGTTGATGAAGAAAAGGGTGTGTCTGAGGCAGAGTAAGTTTTGTGATATTCTAAAGGGATATGTTTAACAAAAATTGGTAGGTGGGTTAGATGCAAAAGGTTTATTATATTTAGATTTTAATTTAATGTTGTGTTTCCTGTTTTGAGTTATAAGGAGAAAATTGATGTTGTCTTCTTTGTTAGGAATGGTCACTCTATGTAAATAGCTCAACCTTTGCTTCCTAATTTCTTTTTTTTTTTTGTGATTGCTAGATAACCCACATAATTCACCAGGGAAATACACATTTTAGTTTCCTTTCAACATTTTTATTCAGGCCTTTGGGTCATTAAGAATATTTACCCGTAATATTATAGTACCAGAAACATAAAAGAATGGAAGAGCCTACCATTGAAAGAGGTTTTAAACATGCAAAAGACAGGGAGGAATGGAGAAAGACAGTCGACAAGTCTTGCTTGGTGCCCCAACGGTCCAACAGACTAAGGGATAGGTAAAGGTAAAGTACCAGGAATATTTAAAAATTCAACATAGACTGAAGAAAACTATGAAGTCATTTCTATGAGCAGTTATATTTCTTTTATCTAGTATAACATTTATACTTTCTTTGACCTCTTTTTTTTGGCTCTGCATTCCTAGTGGCAAAGTGACCTCAACAAAAGCAGTACTTACATTTGTCCTCATCCACACTATTGTCTGTTCCCCCACCAGTCACCTCCTTATCCAGACACATGCCACAAGACTTTTTACAGTTGTCAAACATCCACTGGGCATTGACCACACACTCACCCATCTTGGCCCATTCCTCACATTTCTGAGTGTCTATATGAATGTTGCTACAGTTAACTGGAAAAAGAGTAAATAAATAAAGCAGTAGTATTGGAGACCTTAGATAACATAGAAATAAAAAGATTTTCTTAAAATAAAGTTTAGATCTAAATATAGGCCTAGGTATAAAATGCAATTAGAAAAATCTTTTGCTTTCATTATGCAACAGTATATATTGAATTGATACTTTTCTATTAAAAAAGAAACCTAGGCTTATGGGTGGAGTAGTATCCTTATAACTTTATGTTTTCTAAAACTAAACTAAAGTTTAAGTCATATAAAAACAAAGAGGTAAGTCAAACCATGAATGGATTTGTAATTTTGTAACCTAGAACATTTAAATGAAGAAGTGGTGTAAAAATGACTAAATTACTTTAAACCTTACACTGAGGGCGTGTGGCAACATCTCCACACAAACCACATGTAGCTTGACAATTGTTGATCATCCACCTTGTGTTGGTTGAGCAGTCTCCTCTTTCTTTCCATGTTTTGCATTTCTGGGGCGAGTAGAAATCTTTGCAAGGTCCTGGTCACATGATAAGTACAGAAAGACCAAATATTTTCATTGGTAAAATTATCATTTTTCATTTATGTAAAATCTATTAGATTTATAGATCTACAGATCTAATGATTTTAAAAGTCAAAATTGTCATACTATCTAGATTCTAGATTTGGTATTATTATACTTTCCTTGTTGCTTTTTTTTTTTTAACAAGAATATGGCCATTTCTTATTAGCAAAATTATTTTAATAGCTCTACTAGATCTAAATTATAAATGTAAAAAAAAATCCAAATATTATAATATTTTGTTACCAAGTTAAAAAAAAAAAAGGGCAAAACACAATACATAACAATTTACCAAAAATCACACTTATACTATATGATTAACATATGAAGTGTTAAATTAAGCAACAATACAGAAAACTAGGTCAACTTAAAATATTAATAGACTTAAATTACTTTTTTCATTGTTTACCATACAACTATTAATTTGCCTTTAAGTTTACTGGATAGTGGATTAGTTTGAAAAGAAAAGAAAAACCTTACTTCCAGTTGAGTGAGACGTACAAATATAACCATGGCAACTAGCAGTTAGCTATAATATATCAGTAAGTAGGCCAACAAACCATAAACACAAAGTAGGGATTTTGTGACTTTGCTAATGGCCAAAAGAAAAACTTAGATCAATGAGGAGTATATTAGGCCTACATTCATTGCAAACATGCCATTTTTTGTTTATGATTTCCTGGAATATCATAAAGTAATGTTTGGGCAATATCTCAATATGGACTCTAGTCTAGATGTAATTATTAAATTAAGATTTTTGTTGAATTCTTATCTAGAAAAAAGATCAGAATATGCTCTCACATGTTCATTGTGGAATACAAATCTGCAATGATCAGACTTAGCCTATATTAACATTGCAGTTCAGGCAAACAATATTAGGCATACAAGAGTATCATTGAACAAACCATGGTAATGATTTGCCAATTTTCTGTATATAGTTAACTTAAGATAAAGTTAATTGATTAAAATTAGCGATATACATCATAATATCAATCATTTATATTAATCTATAATATTCTATAACAAAACATGCTGATCATCATGACACCAACCTAATAATGTACGTCTACAGATCACATATAGGCTACTATAGAGTCTATGTTAAAATGATATAACAGATCATGCTATCAATAAACTTAATTGTTTTAGTTTTTAGGTCAACATACAAAACATAAAAAATAAACACACATCATGGAATCAACAATTTCACCTTCTATAAAAGAGCATGCCAACATGACAATTTTAGCAAGGGATATTACAACATCTATTAGAGATTTTCATCTTTGGTGGACAACTCAAAATAAACTAGCTTTTAGTGTATCTGGTGTACAAACTCTAATATAAGGAAGTGTTGCTAATCAATGCATTGTCTAAGATAGGCCTGAGTAGTGTGCACTTTTTTAGCACTGGAAAATCAAAGCTTTACACACTTTCCATTGTAGTTTAAACATATTTTTTTATCCTTTTGTTGATGACAGCGAAATAGTGTCCTTGAAAATGTTAATCTGTTTATTTATCACAAAATTTCTCAGTCTTCCTCTTGTTATCTTCTTACATTTTTCTTTTCCTAATAATACCACCACATTTCTCTATCTCTTCCTTTCATATGTTATGTTTTCCTAATAATACCACCACATTTCTCTATCTCTTCCTTTCATATGTTATGTTTTCCTAATAATACCACCACATTTCTCTATCTCTTCCTTCCATATGTTATGTTTTCCTAATAATACCACCACATTTCTCTATCTCTTCCTTTCATATATTATGTTTTCCTAATAATACCACCACATTTCTCTATCTCTTCCTTTCATATGTTATGTTTTCCTAATAATACCACCACATTTCTCTATCTCTTCCTTCCATATGTTATGTTTTCCTAATAATACCACCACATTTCTCTATCTCTTCCTTTCATATATTGTTTCCCTAATAATACCACCACATTTCTCTATCTCTTCCTTTCATATATTATGTTTTCCTAATAATACCACCACATTTCTCTATCTCTTCCTTCCATATGTTATGTTTTCCTAATAATACCACCACATTTCTCTATCTCTTCCTTTCATATATTATGTTTTCCTAATAATACCACCACATTTCTCTATCTCTTCCTTTCATATGTTATGTTTTCCTAATAATACCACCACATTTCTCTATCTCTTCCTTTCATATGTTACTGTATTTCATTGCTTCAAGAATGTAGACCCGATTTTCAAAATCAAAAGCCAAACAAAGATGGATAGACATTTATCCTGAAAATCTCCAATAACAAACATTGGTTAATACTTACTACCGGCACCAATGAAGCATTTAGTGAAAAAGCACCTTCAAATATCAAACAACATCCAAGCTCAGTATTTGTAACAAATAAGCTCACCTATGTTTCTTAATTGTTTTGGTAACATTTTGGTCATTAATGGAAACCATGTCCAAGACCAGAGCCTAGATTTTTTACCTGAGTACACGAAATGACTGGTTTAAAAAACATACAAATAGAATGCAATGGAAAGTTTGTGGTAGTTTAGAAGCCTACAAATATCACTTTTAATATTAGGAGACTTAGGCTAGTTACTACTATTTTTTGAAAATATAGGCGTATATTTTAGAATTTAAACAATTTATTTGAATTAATTTTATCTACAATTTTAGTTTACAGTCAAACTTCAGACAACCAATTTTAATAGTTCAGATATAAAAAAACATACTTTGGCATCAAGCTGCCATTTTCTGGAAGATGTCTGCTGACTTATACTTATTAGAAAGACAATAGTTGTCAAAACACGTCTCTCTTACAGTCTATGAGTTATTAAATTTCTGGTAGTTGATTAATTGATTTTGTGTCATTCTTGTGTTGGGCGGCTAAAATTTTTTTGTTTTGAGCAGCTAACACTCTTTTTTAAAGGGCAGTTAGAATTAGGGTCGTATTAAGCCGGCAAACATTATGTAGGCCTATTTTAACTTTAAGGCCTACAAATTCATTTAAAACAGTGATGCTCAAAGGATGTTCTGCTGACCACACCCCTTGCTGACCACACCTCTTAAACTATCCTCTGAAGCTGTAGACTAAGGCTCGGTTCCACTGACCTTGACAATTACTTTTTTTGTGGCGATGGGATCTACCATGGAAATATATATGGCCCGAGGTTTAAACTTTTCATTACTCAGAAAAGTTGAACATTTTATTCTAGAGCGATTTTAATCTGAAAACAAGATCTACAGCTCAATAAACCCAGTTTCAAGTCACCTTGACTTCTAGGTCCAGTTCCACATTCACCGCAAGCTTTCTTGCAGTAGGCTTTCATGTACTTAGGGTTTCTTTCACATTCTCCTTGGTTTGCCCAGATGTAGCAGGCCCAGCTGTTGTAGTCATTCACACATTGAGCTGTACAGAACAGAAAGTTTGCAATATTTTAAAGCTAAAATTGAAATAGAATAGTTTTATAAAATATAATTATTCAATGTCAAAATAAAGTCTGTTTCTGCTTGAAACAATGTTTCTGAAACTTTTGCAATTTCCCTTAGGTGCAAAAGTTTTGTGGAATTAAAGCAGGTTCCTCACACCCAGCCAGCAAGAATTGGAGTTGAGAAGAGCACTTAAAGCTTCAGAAATTTAAATAAACAAAATATAAATAGAAATGCTTGCCAAATTAAGTAACAAAAGAGTAGAGGAAAAGATTCATTGAAAAATTAAAGGGCACGACATGGCCTAAAATGTGCTGATGTGCCAAAAATAAAAGTATATAAAAAAAACATGCAAAAGTGTCATACTATTAAACGATGTCTGTTATTTAAAATATTTTAATTTTTTTAAACATTGTATATTAATGTCATTTTACTTGGTTAATATTCAAACTATTTTCAAACATATCTGCAATGAAGATATCTTTTTTTCGTCTTTGAATATATACACAATGGCTTCACGCTCCTGTTAACTGGGTCATGCCCACAGTTTGAGGAGCACTGGGATTAACTTCAAAAAAAGATTGAAACTCAGCAAATTCTTTTGTAACATATTATTAGCTATAAGTGTTGTGTAATATCTTAACTTCAAGACACTTCAGAACAAAATACTAACTAGCAAAAAAAAGATTACTTTTTTATAACAAAGCTTATCTAAGGTAATTACTAATTTAATTACTAATTAGGTAATTACTAATTACATTTAAATGAAAAATAAGGGGGTTTCTGCCATATAAAAGAAAATAATTTAATTAGTACCGATTGATTAACTAATTGGTTAATTTTTGGATTGATTTGTGTACTGTCATCAACTATGAATAATTGTGCAAAGTTTCAATTAGATCAGAGAATGGGAAATAGGAGAAAAAGCATGTCAAAACATAATATGGGACTTAAATCCATGTATACCTCACATGCATCTACATCTCTAATTAAGGAGCAGTAATTCCCCTTATAGCGATATCAAACAAATTAATTAATTAATAATTAATTAACTAATCTGTATATTTATTTTGATTGAATCATGTTTTGTCAGGTACAAAGCTGCAAAGCTTTAACTTCATACGAAAGTGGGAAATGTGAGAAAAAACATGTTTAAACTTTTTACCACACAGACAGAGTGAGTTGATATAAACTTCTTTAAAATGAAAGTAGCAATAAATAAAATAACCTACTGAACCATAACTTACAAATATAAAAAAAAAATACAGCTTAATAAAATACTCAAGAAGAAACAAAGATGAAAGCACTTTTCTTTTCCATATGCTAGGACAATATCACACTTCTTTCCTAATGTCATTAAAGCATGGAACGGCTTGCCTAATTCAGGCAATCAATTACTTATCAGTTTTAATCTCTAATTAACATGAATGGCTAGATTTACATTTAACACAAAGATAAGCTTAGGAAACAATTATCATCTTTTTTTGAAGGAATATTTGTATTTTATAAGATAAGTATCTAGAGATAAAAATAACAGCAATTTACCGTTTTTAGTTGTTTTTGTTTTATCGCAATCAGAGCTTCCGTCCTCGCAAATACATTCACAGTTCTGGTCTAGATGTCCAGTGGGTCCACATTTGTTAGGATCAGGACAGCGTCCTATTAAGAATAAAATTACATATAATTCAGAACTTTTTAAAATAAAAAGAATAATTTTGTTAACACAATGTTAACATGTACTATGTAAAAATATTCACAAAGACTCACAATGGTTTCGTTTTATCTAGTTAATCTTTTAGCAGCATCTTTGCTATCATTTTAAAATCAATAAAAACTTAAAGGAAAAAGGTTAAATCTGCATATTCAACGGTAAGAACTCTATATCTATTTAAAAACAATTTGAAGCGATAGAGCAATATCTAACAGTTCTAGGTAAGCCCTCTTTTCAAACCGAAGAGAACAGCTGTACAAAATTTGTACACCACATGGAACAAGTGTACAAAAAAATGAAAAATAAGCTTGTTGAAAATGGCCAAGACAAAAAACTTACTGGAGCAGTTGTACATAAAGTTAACAATCTCGACATCAGTGTAGGACAACTCCTTTAAATAGACTTCACCAATCTCATCTTGTCTTGATTGGTCATTGGCTCTGATAGTCTGCTTCTGTCCATCCACTGAAAATGCCTTAGAAATAAAAATAACAACAACAACATGAGTAATGTTTGGTCACAGAATAAAATGGAGCAGGTAGACGACGAATCGAGGGAGAATTTATTAATTAAATTTATTAGTGATATCTTTGTCTTTATGGTTGTGAAAGTTGGACACTGAACTCTGAGGCTGAAAGAAGAGTAAGTGCTACAGACACCAGAAAAAGAAGACAAATGAGTTTGTTACTTGTACTTTTAAAAGTCAAGCACTAAGGGTACAAACGATATAGAGGAAAAAGAAAGCTGAGTGGCTTGGTCATAAGACTCATATCATATTCATTGTAAGTGATAGGCGCTTCCGCGCTTTGTGTTATGCTATGCAGTAATGCAGATAAGTCAAACGAAGGAAACTCTCAAATAGCAATTCTAATAAAACAGGCAAAAGGTCACCAAGTTAAATCTCTAAGTGCATGTCAAGAGTAGTATGTCCACATCGGTTTCTAGTTTGCTATTCTTTCTAAAAACCATAGACTATAGTCTATGCTCAAAACCTAGTCTAATTATTACTAGTCGCGTCATCGTCTCTAAGTCAAAATTTCTCCTCTTTACGAAACAAATAACTAATTTCTAATAGTGCCATAACATAGGGCACGACCCAATCCTTCTAGATACAATAAAGAGAGCACAAAGAAAGGATCGTCCCAAAAAAAAAAAAAAAAAAAGTTTTCAGGACAATATAAAGGATGGACAGGCTTCTCTCTTGATATCCAACTAAAAACAAGCTGCTGACAGGAAAAGTGGAGAGATTTGGTTATAGCACCTCTACCTCTAAAGAAAAGAGATTTGGTTATAGCACCTCTACCTCTAAAGAAAAGAGATTTGGTTATAGCACCTCTACCTCTAAAGAAAAGAGATTTGGTTATAGCACCTCTACCTCTAAAGAAAAGAGATTTGGTTATAGCACCTCTACCTCTAAAGAAAACGATCACATGATGAGATGATAAAAGGAAATGGAATATTTAAACTTAGAAAGGAGGCGCGGTGGCTGATCGGTAAAACTCTTGGCTTCCAAACTGGGGTCCGGGACTCGAATCCCAGTGAAGACTGGGATTTTTAATTTCGGACCCTAGTTGTGCAGGCCACATGACACACTCGTTATCCGTAGGCCACAGAAACAGATGACCTTTACATCATCTTCCCTATAGACCACAAGGTCTGAAGGGGGGAACGTTTTAGACAGAAAGATAACACAGTCCGTAAACACCTTATCAGAGATGTTTAAAAATTGAATCTAAAATGTTATTGTTTCTATGACATATTTACACTCAGTTGTTTCTATGTCATATTTACACCCACCGTTATTCCGTAATGCATGACCGAGGAAAGCTCATATGGCACCTTCATCTGGTCTACCACGTCCAGCGTGTACTTGTTAAACCAGACTCTCATCTGAGGCTGAACGTTCTGGTAGAGAATTGAGATGTAGTTATCTCTGTCAGGCAGCTGATGCTCGTGAACCAAGCCAATGGCGTGACCAACCTCGTGCAGGTACAGACCTTTCTGGACAATGAGAGATAAACAGAGTCAGCCAATGTATCATTGTCAATAGTGGATAATGGAAATTCAATCAATGGAAATTACACATTAATAAATGATTTATTTCTAGCGTCTCACGAAAAATTTCGTTGTGCGCCAGGCAGTGGCGTAGCTAGAAATTTGGCAGCATTTGGTGGCCCGGGATTGATTACTTTGGGGGCTCCTGCATTTTGCGTAATATTTAATATTTAATGTAAAAAAGAATTTCGAACACTCATTTGGGGCCCGGGGGAATTTTCCAATTCTACCATCCCTCCCCACTCTAGCTACGCTTCTGGAGCTAGGTCAGCTTCACATTTGCGTGGTGTGAGCTGAGTACAGCAAATGACAGTGGTTAGAATTATTGTCTGTGGTGAGGCCTAGGCGAAGTACGATAGAGTTTCAGTCTCTTTTGCGTTAATCGTTTACACGAAGCACCCTGCCCCTTGTTATTTAGACAAAGCTTAGCAAGCTAAAAAGTGTCTTTCCAAGCACTCTTGGCTATGTTGCGTTTTTGTTTAAAAATAACGAAGCTCCTTCAGTTTTTAGGCCCAAACTAGGTCGTATACTTAAAACACCGCAAAGTTCTGTCTGTATGATCTATACAAATGAAATATGTTCTCTGAGGAGTCAAAGCTAACGATCTGAACGGTCAATCTATTTGCAATGTATATAAACTTGGTTCCTGTGCGATATGTTTCAATCACAATCACGTTAATATATATATGGCAGGCTGTCCACTCAGTACTGCCTAACAATTCAATTAACATTTGGAAATAGTATATGTTGGGAGACGGTATGTGTTTGTGGAGTTCCCTACCAGGTATACTTTATAGTATCGCGTCCATACCTGAACTAGAATAGTCGTAGTCATTTGTGTATATAAAAATAATAATAATAATAATAATAAGGCTTGTCTTCGATTCCGAAGATTAGTGAGGAATACAGTATTTCCGTGGCTGTGCAGCCCCAGCTGTGACCTACATATTTTGCCACAACCAGGGCAAGCATAACCATTGTCCGCAGGTGGTAGATTTAGATTTTCTTTTCGTCGTCTGCGTTTGTCCTCGGCAGCAGATGTTCTTTTGGTATCAAATGTGTAGGCCTATCCCGCGGCCTTCGTGAGTGACCTCCCATACGGGATACGTGCCCTGCCCAGCGTAGCTATCGGACCATAAGAAGTCCTTCTAGACTGTCCATACCCCCGTTCGCAAGGACAATAATAATCATAATTTAATTTGATTAGTACAGCACTTTTAAACTACATAATGTAGTCTCAAGGCGTTATGAGTATAGAGTAGTGAATGTTCGTACACTGAAACAACGGGAGACATATTTTCTGTCTCGCCTTCAGGCCAACAAGATCAAGTGTGAAGACCATTTCTTCACTTCTATAACACACTTCATTCAGGAGACTCCTACTAAGTACAGTGGTTCTGAAGCTACACTTTCTCGTGAACCTCGGTGATGAAAGAATGTGATCTGATGCATCTTTACTTTTTCTCATCATGTTTATGCTGTAAGGCAGTGTTTCCCAAAGTAAGCGTACCCCCGAGGGGTTCGGGAAGACTTTGGAAGAGGCACGCGTTGCACCTCATGAACCAGGCTGTTTAAAAAAAATACCCATTTATTATGTTCCTTCTCTTCATAGATACAAGGCGAGGGGTATTCAGAGTTACCAAAATTATAAAAGGGTACACTTTAGTCCAAAGTGTGAGAAACACTGTTGTAAGGCAATAACATTCATCTCGGTGGGCAGCTGGAGGAATATGGGAGGGGGTCAAAGTAATGTTTGGTAAGATTTTGGTAAGATGTGACTTTGGTAAGATGTGACTTTGGTAAAATGTGACTTTGGTAAAATGTGACTTTGGTAAGATGTGACTTTGGTAAGATGTGACTTTGGTAAAATGTGACTTTGGTAAGATGTGACTTTGGTAAGATCTGACTTTGGTAAGATGTGACTTTGGTAAGATGTGACTTTGGTAAGATGTGACTTTGGTAAAATGTGACTTTGGTAAAATGTGACTTTGGTAAGATGTGGCATTGGTAAGATGTGAAAGAAAAGCCTGAATTAATGTACCGGATTGTTTACGTTTGAGCTCAAAAAGATTTAAAAATGACAACAAAATGACTAAATGTAAATGTAAACCAAAGAATGGTGGATCAAACCTAAACCTTTCACTTTTGTAATATTTGCTCTACCTTAAGCCATTGTGAACAATCACTAGCAGAAGTACAGAACGCGCTTTTATTTATTGGTTTGAAAGAGTAAGTTATGGCACACCCTAATTAAAATGTTGAGAGTACTTACATATCTACATCCTGGAGCCTGTAGGTTTAAATCCTGGACACCACCAACCATTCCAAGTAGTGAATTGCACCTGAAGATTTATTTTTTGAAATAGTTAAACGAATCAATGAATTACAAATGCAATCACCTATCTATAATTCTCACATTCCCAGTGGTTCCCGAAATCATGAGGAATTAGAAGTTACTTAACCATCACTCATTTCCTCTTGAAATGGATTTCCTCAGGAAATGAAATGGATTAGAGGTGGTAGCATTAGATAATAACAATACGGCTTTTCCCACGGAACACCACGAGCTAGTGGCCAAATGGTGTACTTCCTCTAATAACAAAGCTGTTTTAGTCTAATTATTACAGCCTTACCCTACGCCATTCTGGAATCGGACACTATTTCTGTCTTGGTTAGTTGCAGGTCTGAATTGTACACATGTATATCTCTCCCACTCAGTCAAAGCCCGTCTCATCATGTACTGCTCCTTCTCGTCTGGACACAGAAACGAGGAATAAAATCCATCAAACATCAACATCAAAAATAAATTGTAAAAAATAAAATAATTAAAAAAAAATATATATAAAAAAGGGCTAATCTAAAAAGGATGGGGGGAAATCCACACCTTCAACTATATATGTCAATAATGTAGAAGTTATTTCCCTTTTTAGTATCAAAAAATAAATAATTAACAATACTGAATTCACTAATTGGTTAATTTTTCAATTGATTCATGTTTTTGTAAGTACAATAAATAATTATTTAAAGTTTCATTTTGATCCGAGATTGGATGTGGGAAAAATAACGTGCACAATTATTTAAGGGGACTAAACCAGATATATTTAACCATATCTGTGAATACAGAAGGATTAATTTCCACTGTTGGTATCAAACAAGGGGATAAATAGCCAGTAAGTTAATCGACTAATTTTTTTTCCCACTGATTCATGTATTGTCTACCCTACGTCTTTAAATAACTGCAAATAGTGTCAACTTGATTTGAGGATTGGTGTGGGAGAAATAACGTTTTCAAACTTTTGACAGACAGGGGGATATGATATAAGCTGTGTAAAACCAAACTCAGACTAGAATGAGATCTCTCGATTACAACACCAACACTCCTATCTTTGAAAAAAAAAAGAGTTCCAAAGTGTTTCGAGCTACAGCTGAGTTCTACTCTCTGTGCTCTTGACCTTCTTTTCATTGCTAACTATTTGTTGCACGACTAGAGTAACTGATCCGTACATTCCTTTAAAAGGTCAAGAATAACCTTAGCACTTATGGTTATGTCACAAGCTTCACACAACGACAAAACTATCTTTGAAATTTGTATATACCGAAATGTCCACTTGCAAAAGAATATGGTATGATGCCTTCTGTCCATCGGAGTGTAGTACTTTTGGCAGCCTTTCTCTTCTTTCTGGAAGTCTGGTCCTTGGCTAAATTGGCAAAGTAGTTTTCATCCAGAGAAACACCATCAGGTGCTGGCATCATGCCCATCTTGAACATTTCTCTGTGCAGCAAGAGAGCAAAAGACCGTCAAGATTAGCTTCAGATGGAAACATAAAGAAACAAAAGAGTAAGCTTAATGCAGGTACCAAGTTTTAAGTTCAGTCTGATGAAACACTTATACATAATTTGTTTCCCAATGTGCGTAAACTATTACGGAGTTCTTCGTATTCCTACAATGTACCGTCACTAACCATGAGAAGACAGCCACCGCAGGTTGTGACCCTTACGAGGAATGATGTGGTGGATGGCACATGGGCTGGTGAGCTTTTCTTCTTCACATGCAATGTAATTGATCTAGGACACTGGAGGTTTCTTTTCTTTTTCCCTGTTCGCTTATTCCTTTCATCTTAAAGACATTTCCAAGAGGTACCACGATGAGACCAGGAATAGAGTATACTCGCTAAAGTTTTACCTGAGATCAGTATAAAATAACAAAGTGGGATTTCCTCTCTCAGGACTTCATCGTGGTGAAGAAATGTCCGCAAGTGTGTCTACAAAAAAAAACGAAGCTGGATCCCAGTGGGTTACCTTATCGCCCTCCAAACCTAATGTCCAACATTCAACAGACTCGTTTGGCAATTTAAATCGTCTGACAAACGACTCCAAAAAAAAAGAAGAAGGGGAAGGGAGGAGTCTCAATAATTTAAGCGATTGCGAGTTAACAGTCTCCCCACCTTAAATTGGTGCTAACAATATAATAAGTATGAAGGAAATTCTTGAGATTAGTCTTGTTCGATTGCTGAAGACCCGTGGCCGATTTGACCGATGTAGACATCCCGAATGGTATTTACCAATTGACCATAGAAGAACCTTCAGACAAGCGAAGAGTCTCTGCTTAATCTTAGGCGCTGGGAGAAATCCTATACATGTGGCTGTTGGGTTTCAAGGAATCTAGCATTAGTAAGTTTAGTAATAGTAATAAGTTTTCATTTCAGGAACACATTTTGCAATGTCTAATTACATTTAAACATTTTGAGAGTAAATTCTACAAAAAAAAAATGTTGCGTATCAAATACCAGGATAATAAGACAAAATGTTTGTACTAGTCAACACTCTGGATGGCAAAAAGGAGGAACTCTTCAATAATATGAGGATACGAAAGTTGAGCCGATTCGGTCATATTGTAAAACATGACTCACAGTTGAAAGTCTTCCTTCAAGCTTCAGTGTAGGGAGCACAAAGAAAGGGTCGTCCAGATAAATGCTGGCTGGACAATGCAAAAGAATGGACAGATCTCTCTCTTGATCTCCTGTAAAGGACAGCTGATGACTGGGAAAGGTGGAGGGATTTGATTTTCGCGAATTTTCAAAGCAGCCTTTCGACAAAGTCAAGTGACAGATGATAATAATGATGCTTTACATTTATCTCTCAATGAGATCCTCACCACTGATCCACGGACCTGCTTGCTACAACATAAGAAAACAACTTCTATAGACTTACTCAGCCCTGGGAGGTTGGTACATGTGTAAGAACTGATCACGTGACAAATACATGTCCAGCTCTGCAAGGATCTTTCCGTCGTCTGCCAAGATCATGTTGGAGGCAACTGCAAGTAAATACTGCAATGTTTGAACATGCTTTAGAAACATTTCTTACGTTAAGTTGATGACCTGCTGGTACAAGTATCGTACTTTTGAAGTTTTAAACAAGTTTTTCTTTAAACTGCTTTCTTTATATCTATTTTTGTTATACATTTGTCCCAAAATTCATTCAAAATATATCTTGTTTTTAAAATGTGTGTTTTAAAATCTTAAGACACACGTTTTAAAAACAAGATATATTTGCAGTTTGTTCGTGTGGTATGCGCTCCGGAGTGTTGTTTTGATAGTATCGGGTTCGAACCCTGCCATCCAGCAGGATTTATGGGCTAGAGCTTAGGTATAGCTGACGTTATAGCCTAGGTTATTGCTGAGGTTATAGCTTAGGTTATTGCTGAGGTTATTTCTTAGGTTATTGCTGAGGTTATAACTTAGGTTATTGCTGAGGTTATAGCTTAGGTAATTGCTGAGGTTTTAGCTTAGGTTATTGCTGAGGTTATTGCTGAGGTTATAGCTTAGGTTATTGTTGAGGGAACGTATGAAAATGTACTTGTCATTTCAAAGTTCTTTGCATACAGATGAGAAAACTTAAACTCATATTTTACGTCCATAAGGCATAGAACATATTGTTATAAACCTGGTGGTGGCACAGATGGGGGTAGTGGTGTGAGTGTAGTCAGCCGACGCAAATCGCCCCAGGCCAGCGCTAGACGAGCGGTCAACCGTGACGAGTTACGACGATCGGCCGAGACGAGTTAACAACATGAAGGTTCGAGTAGGATCGGTGTCGTGAACAGAGCTCAGGAGCGTCCCAGAATAATCGAGCGACGTTCTGCCCGGTTCTAGAAGGCCAGTAGGGACCCTATATAAAGAGCGGAGGTGTCGCAGTCAACACGGTTCAGAAAGCGGGTTCACGACAGGAGTTCAGAACACGGTCGACTACAGCACAGTTCAACGGTGTGGTTCTGTACGGAGCATTACGACGGTTCAGTGCGGAGTACTGTCAAGTACAGTTGAGACGAACGGCGTCTTGATCTTGGTCTGTGATCGAGTCCGACACAACGAGCCCAAGTGTGTGAAGTCAGTCCCGAACTGTTGAACCCAGTGCAAGCCCGGAACGAGACGGAGAGGCCAGTGCAAGACTTGATACGGCGGAACGGTGGTATCGGAGAGATATTTGTTATCGCAGAGCTATTTGTACTGTTCTACGTGCTGCCAATTGTACAGTATTGGCTGTTATTTATGGACATTAAACCTTTACGTTATTTTGGAGCCCTGACTTGTCAAGTTCTTTAAGTTGGTGGTGTATGGTGCAGTTTGCAGAGAGCCTGGATAGTGAGATTCGTAACAATATGCTAGATCTTGCCAGTAGTTTATAAGGCGCGTACATTGCTTAGCAACACTATGCCAATAACAACAGTTTGTACACAGTACTTCATGCATCTCACAGTTCATGGAGGATCTGACCATTCTTACCATCTATTTACAAAGTACATGTAACTATATATAGACACAGAAAGATGTACTTGACATTATTACTTTTTTTTCTATTTACAAAGTAGATAATGAAGAGACTGATTGAAAGATGTACATGGCATTCTTACTGTCCATTCCTCCCAACATTTCAGAGATGACCTGGTCAATGGTTTTATTTGTCTTGGGTTCATAAATGTTCTTAAAGTCAGGTCTTGGCGCCTTGGCGCCAGCATCTTGCGTCAGAGACAGCAACACCTGGGGATGGAAACAGGTTAATTACAAGTCATTAAGTTAGTAAAATAAATACAGACTTTGTAACATGATCACATTCCTTCATATGACACTATCTCATTCATTCTCTATGAAAGATGAACGTTTCCGAAAACAGTTCTAGACAAAAGAGTTGTTTTCTTTTCTCTCTCAAAGAAACATCAATGGAAATCTATTGTCTGGTGTTTAATTTGTCGTTTCAAATCAAACAATCTTCAACTCTCATTAGAACTATCGAGCTCACATTTCAATAACAGCAAATGTACTTTCTTAATGGACAAATAGGTAAACAGCATCCGACAAATAACATAGCTCCATACACTCTAAACATACACTCTAAACATACACTCTAAACATAGGCTCTAAACATACACTCTAGACATACACTCTAAACATACGCTCTAAACATACACTCTAAACATACACTCTAAACATACACTCTAAACATACGCATCTCAAAAAAGCATGCATAAATATGATTAGAGAGTTATATTGCTCAAAACAAATGGAAATTCCGTTTCTTTACAAATGAAAAAAAATATAGAAGAATTTTGTTTGCCCGTTAACGTTGCAAAATAGAGAAAAGTGAATTATGAGCCGCTAATAGGAATACTAGATACAAAACTGTACAAAACAGGTAAACCTTGAAATATATTCAATGTTAAAAGCTCAATACTATAGACCCGAAGTACGATGAGTATAAAGAGAGACCACAGACAAAAAAAAAAACAACAACATATATATAGGGCCTACACACATGCAAAATAAACACTAATAATACTTCAGATACACAATACATCAACACACATGCAATGCAAACACTAATGATACTTCAGAAACACAATACATCAACACACATACAATACAAACACTAATAATACTTCAGAAACGTAATCTATGAAATGCTTGAAGAGGGGAGGGCCTTATAAAAATCCGGTCCTGGGACTTTCCACTTACTAGAATCTATCCTCACTCACAATACTCTTTAAAAACACATCATGTACCAACACACTTCACACGCTGATGTCAACACTTAGTATTTGGTGAGTAGATTTAAAACAAAAGCCTTGCTAAAGATGATAACACCTCACATCGTTGTTTCTGAAGAACACAGTCAGATTCTAGTGTACTGAGTGGAAGTGGACCTACCACAAAAGATGTCCAGAAACTATAACTCCCCATAGTGTTTTTTTTTAAAGGTGAGTACCTCTGTTGCTAACACGCGTGTAGTCATTTCTTGAGTTCAGTCTCCACACGTTTTCTATCCACTTCCCATTGCTGCACTGGAATACACATCTCTTTATGTTTCTCTCTCTCTCCTTTCTTTTTGCCTAGTCTGGTTGCTATATTTAGTGCATCTTTTCTTAATACCGGTATATGATAACTGGGCTATTTACACTCTGATAAACGTAACTTCTGTCGTTCTTGATGTTCATATCCAATGTCATCCTAATGTGTGCTAACTTATATGCAGTCCTTTTTTTGTGAAATCTTTCTTTGTGTTATCCTGTATGTAATCCTTATTTGTGTTATCCAGTATGTAATCCTTATTTGTGTTATCCAGTATATAATCCTTATTTGTGTTATCCAGTATGTAATCCTTATTTGTGTTATCCAGTATATAATCCTTATTTGTATTATCCAGTATGTAATCCTTATTTGTGATATCCTGTATGTAATCCTTATTTGTGTTATCCAGTATGTAATCCTTATTTGTGTTATCCCGTATATAATCCTTATTTGTATTATCCAGTATGTAATCCTTATTTGTGATATCCCGTATGTAATCCTTATTAGTGATATCCCGTATGTAATCCTTATTTGTGTTCTCCCGTATGTAATCCTTATTTGTGATATCCTGTATGTAATCCTTATTAGTGATATCCCGTATGTAATCCTTATTTGTGATATCCCGTATGTAATCCTTATTTGTGATATCCCGTATGTAATCCTTATTTGTGATATCCCGTATGTAATCCTTATTTGTGATATCCCGTATGTAATCCTTATTTGTGATATCCTGTATATAATCCTTATTTGTGTTCTCCCGTATGTAATCCTTATTTGTGATATCCCGTATATAATCCTTATTTGTGATATCCCGTATGTAATCCTTATTTGTGATATCCCGTATGTAATCCTTATTTGTGATATCCCGTATGTAATCCTTATTTGTGATATCCCGTATGTAATCCTTATTTGTGATATCCCGTATGTAATCCTTTTTGTGATATCCTGTATATAATCCTTATTTGTGTTCTCCCGTATGTAATCCTTATTTGTGATATCCCGTAAATAATCCTTATTTGTGATATCCCGTATGTAATCCTTATTTGTGATATCCCGTATGTAATCCTTAGTAGTGATATCCCTTATGTAATCCTTATTTGTGTTATCCCGTATGTAATTCTGTATGTATCTTTCTTTGTGCTGTCCATAGTAATGTTTCATAGTGCCATTTTACGTAATCTTACTTGAGCTATCCAGTATGTCATTCTTCCTTGTGCTACCCAGTATGTCATTCTTCCTTGTGCTACCCAGTATGTCATTCTTCCTTGTGCTACCCAGTATGTCATTCTTCCTTGTGCTACCCACTATGTCATTCTTCCTTGTGCTACCTAGTATGTCATTCTTACTTGTGCTACCCAGTATGTCATTCTTCCTTGTGCTACCCAGTATGTCATTCTTCCTTGTGCTACCTAGTATGTCATTCTTACTTGTGCTACCCAGTATGTCATTCTTACTTGTGCTACCTAGTATGTCATTCTTCCTTGTGCTACCCAGTATGTCATTCTTACTTGTACACCCAGTATGTCATTCTTCCTTGGCTACCCAGTGTGTGATTCTTACTTGTGCTACCAAGTATGTCATTCTTACTAGTGCTACCCAATATGTCATTCTTACTTTTGCTACCCAGTATGTCATTCTTACTTTTACTACCCAGTATGCCATTCTTACTTGTGCTACCCAGTATGTCATTTTTACTTTTGCTACCTAGTATGTCATTCTTACTTTTGCTACCCAGTATGTCATTCTTACTTTTGCTACCCAGTATGTCATTCTTACTTGTGTTACCCAGTATGTCATTTTTACTTGTGATACCCAGTATGTCATTCTTCCTTGTGCTACTCAGTATGTCATTCTTACTTGTACTACCCAGTATGTCATTCTTACTTGTGCTACCCAGTACGTCATTCTTACTTGTGCTACCCAGTATGTCATTCTTACTAGTGCTACCCAGTATGTCATTCTTCCTTGTGCTACCCAGTATGTCATTCTTACTTGTGCACCCAGTATGTCATTCTTCCTTGTGCTACCCAGTATGTCATTCTTACTTGTGCTACCTAGTATGTGATTATTACTTGTGCTACCAAGTATGTCATTCTTACTGGTGCTACCCAGTATGTCATTCTTACTTTTGCTACCCAGTATGTCATTCTTACTTTTGCTATCCAGTATGTCATTCTTACTTTTGCTACCCAGTATGTCATTCTTACTTGTGCTACCTAGTATGTCATTCTTCCTTGTGCTACCCAGTATGTCATTCTTACTTTTGCTACCCAGTATGTCATTATTACTTTTGCTACCTAGTATGTCATTCTTACTTGTGCTATCCAGTATGTCATTCTTCCTTGTGCTACCCAGTATGTCATTCTTCCTTGTGCTACTCAGTATGTCATTCTTACTTGTGCTACCCAGTATGTCATTCTTCCTTGTGCTACCCAGTATGTCATTCTTCCTTGTGCTACCCAGTATGTCATTCTTCCTTGTGCTACCCAGTATGTCATTCTTACTTGTGCTACCCAGTATGTCATCCTTCTTTGTGCTACCCAGTATGTCATTCTTCCTTGTGCTACCCAGTATGTCATTCTTACTTTTGCTATCCAGTATATCATTCTTCCTTGTGCTACCCAGTATGTCATTCTTACTAGTGCTACCCAGTATGTCATTCTTACTTTTGCTACCTAGTATGTCATTCTTACTTTTGCTACCCAGTATGTCATTCTTACTTTTGCTACCCAGTATGTCATTCTTACTTGTGTTACCCAGTATGTCATTTTTACTTGTGCTACCCAGTATGTCATTCTTACTTTTGCTACCCAGTACGTCATTCTTCTTTGTTCTATCCCCTCTTTACTTTCCTGTGCAATTCTCTACGAAGTACCCACACATTAGCAAGTATTCCCACCCGCTACTTAATAGTTGTATCTAGTGCTTTGTTTTTGTAAAAAAAAAATAGGTGCCGGTACTCAGTGATTAGGTGCTGGTACTCAGCCTTACTTCTAACTACTAATAAATCAATAATAAACGTTAAAATACAAGAAAAGTCATATTTGTTCCCTACATTGAAAAAGGCGCCGATACGCCGTATCGGTGCGTACCGTTACAAAAAAGCACTGGTTGTATCCATCACTAGTAGTGGCAATACACTTTAATGAATGCATACAAATCCCATAAAATCCTGATATAATTTAGCCATAACTTATATTCTGATATAGAAATTCAAAAGTACTCACCAAAGCAACGTACGCTATAAATGTCATCGTAGACTAGACTGTGATATCTTGAATCAGTGAATGTAGAGTTTGTTCAATAGACTTTCAAAAAGCGAGCACTGTCCTATAGCTTCCAATAGTAGGTGACTACAATAAAGAAAGTATTCTCTCATTTAATACAAACTGGTTTAATTTTTTTGATAAATATGTAAAATCTATTTCTTGAATAAATTATTTTATCATTGTGGGAATTCAATAACATGTTTTAATATATATTCTTCTACAATATAAAAGTCTTAGTCCTGACCATAGACTATCCTAACCAATCATTCATTCCTTCATTTTAACTAATTCTCCCACTTCCCGTGGATTATAATATATGACATAAAATGTAACATATTCTTACCTAAGTTAAGCCTAGCACAATTAAAGCAAGTTTAATATTGAAATCCCAGCGGTTACATTTACCAAAAATGTTTTTGTTTATTCGCAATTTCTGCTAGATCTATGTATTTGACTATGCTTGACCTGGATGTGGCAAAATATGTAGGTCACAGCTGAGGCTGCGTAGCCACGGGAAATACTGCATTCCTCATAAATCTTCGGACTCAAGTCATCCTTATTATCTATAAAGTAAAGTAAAGTTCCCTTCTCAGACCTTGTGGTCTATAGGGCAAATGATGTAAAGGTCATCTGTTTATGTGGCCTACGGTTAACGAGGGTGTCATGTGGCCAGCACAACGACCAACCGCCTTTACTTTTCCCTAACTAATGTCAGGTACCCTTTACAGCTGGGTGGACTCAAAGGCGCCCGAAGATCCCGAAATTAAAATGCCCAGACTTCACCAGGATTCGAACCCCGGTCCCCGGTTCGGAAGCCAAGTGCTTTACCGCTCAGCCACCGCGCCTCCTCTTAATATCTATATACATATATAATTCTCTTCATGGCTCAACAGTTTGGACACCAAGAAGTAAATGAAAGATCACTCTTTTATTTCTGCAAGTCGGACTAGAGTTACCCCACGAATTTTTAACGGCGAAAAGAAAAAAAAAAGAGGGGGGGGGAGGGAAAATGTAATCTACTCTGTATTCACCAGTCACTAAACAGCAGAGCCGGACTTAACCACTGTGGGGCCCTATGCGAAACGGATTTCGCGGGGCCAGGTTTGGGTAGGGATACGGATAATAAGTGAAAATTAAGAGTTTGTATTAGAAAATAAATTCGTCTTTGCATTTTATTCATTCTTTACTACGTACATAATTACTTTACGAGCCTTGCGTGTAGCGAAGTTATACAGTATATCATAAAAGTTCTTCCTACATAGATTACGCTCAATAGCAAGAATTACCAAATGTTTCAATCTATCTACGAGAATTGTTAAACTCAAGTAATTCTTCATTAGTTTGAGAGAATATTCTTTCACCAGATTCCACAATTACGGGTATTGCATAATGCCTTTTTTTTTCGCACTTAGCAATGGCGTTTTCCATATTGAATGACACCCCAAAATGACAATTTTTGTCCATAAATTTCACGAGATTTGTATGAGTTTTCAAAAGATTTTAATAATTTTCAGAGATTTCCATGACTTTTTCGTATATTTTGCAATTTCAGCCTTTCAGGATTCCAGGAGGCCGCGGGAAATGTGTTATATAAGTTATAAAATGGTTTAATTTAATCATTTACAGCTAGAACTAGCTCGGGTCCTATGAAAGTGCGTGACCCACTGCGGTCGCATAGGTTGCAGTGGCACACGTTCTTTGATGCGTTTTATTTCGTTTCATTTTTTAGCAGCACCCGAAAGGGGATTAGCCGCTCTTAGTTTTTGTGTGGCTAGTCTGTCAGTCCGTCCGATTGTCCGTCCCCTTTTAGATCACATAAACTAGAACAGATATTGGAAATCCGATATCTTTTAAAGTTCTAAAGCAACGGCTACTTTTTTTTTTTTTTTTTTTCTGAAAGCGAAAAATTTTAATTTTTAAATCAACTATGCAAGTAGTCTTTTCATAAAATAACACCATTTTTTACTATAAATAGTAAAAAAAAAATACGGAAGACTATTTGGTAAGTGAGATGATTGTTAAGCATATTTTTAACACATTTATGCAAAAGGTTTTAGAATTTTGGTCCAAAAATGTTTTTGAAAAAAATCTATATTACTAAATTAAGCATTTTCTATTATACTAGCTATTTTCTTTTAAACAAAATGTTTACTTTTTTTAAGGAGAAAAAATCTATTTAGTATACATATAAGTAGAATATGTATGGAAACAACAATTATTAATTAGTGTTTGCAAATATACTTTTGAAGTATATTACAGTCCATGACTTCTCGAACACCAAACTAATGAGGACAATTTCTTTGTTAAGACTTTGAATATTATAGTTTCCTATAAAAAGTTTAGTCTGTCACTAGTTTATCATACTCGAAATTATCGAAATTTTCTGGGTGTAGGAACTAAGAAAACATCTGGACACCTATTTATTTGTCTGTCTTCTGTCTGTCTACCTACCTACTTCTCCCCCCTCCCCTCTACCTACTTCCCTATCTATCTATCTATCTATCTATCTATCTATCTATCTATCTATCTATCTATCTATCTATCTATCTATCTATCTATCTATCTATCTATCTATCTATCTATCTATCTAACATGGGCGTAACCAGGGATGTTTTATAAAAAAGCAAATTACACACTCAAAATTCTTTGAGCGTAGCCAAAGGGGTTTTAAGTTTAAACCCCCTTTAGCGGGGTTTGATGCTAAAAAATACGTCTTCAATATAAAAAAGCAAATTACGCTCTCAAAATGCTATGAGCGTAGCCAAATGGGGTTGTGAGTTTAAACCCCTCTTTGCGGGGTTTGGTGCTAAAAAAATAGCTCTTCAAAAAAACAAAAGAAAGAAATTAGATATTAAAATTCTTTGAGCGTAGAAAAGCCAATGGGAGGGGGTGACTTTAAACCTCCCTCCTCCATATGGCTTTTTTTTTAAAGTTTAAAACCCTCCAGATGGTTTTGAGTTCAAAATCCCCATACAGAGAGTTTTGAGGTTGAAAACTCTCTCTTCAATATTATTGTAAAGCAAACTACAGTCACCAAATTCTATGAGCGTAGCTAAATGGGGTTTCGAATTAAGAAAAAAACAACTCTAGAGCTTGTTTAGTTTAAAACCCCACAACAGATGATTTGACTATAAAACTTCCCTTTTCGATATAAAATCTAAAGCAAACTACAGTCACCTAATTCCAAGAGCGTAGTCTATAGACAGAGGTTACACATTTCTACCAGTGGCTGGGCTCCATTAATAAGGTGCAGTGAATTGTCATCTGCCGAAATTGAAAAACACTAAAAGTGGCTGAACAAAGATGGCTATGACAGATTTTAGGAGTCAGTTATAGAGATCGGGGTCTCAATCAAGGAAATCCTATGCCGAACTGGGAATCGACCTTTTAGTAAGGTTGTGACAGAGCGTCGCATGAGGTTTGCGGAACATGTTCTCCGACTAAATGAATTACGCATTTTACATTTATGTAAAAATGCATTTGAAACACACATTTGAAGGTTAATTTGATTAGATAATGAAATCAATAGACTATATTTTGTAATTTTCATGTGTCGTAGTAAAAAACTATCTGTGCAAAGTGTAGTTTTAAAAATTAGATCTAGATGTAGATCCTTTCGATCTAAACATGGTAAACATGGCCTAGATCCATAAAATACTAATACTTTCATAGAGTTGGGCAACTTTTTTTTTTGAGGGTCTTTAGTTTGTTTTAGGGCTACTGTACATACGTCACGGTTCCAGTTAGTACCCAAGAAACATTTATGTCAAGTTTTATGAAAAATGTTCAAATGGTTTAAATTTCTATGCGGGACATAAACCCATACATACATACATACATAAAAATACATACATTCGCCTTACTTTAGCTAACTAAACAATTTTTCAGTCAACAATTACTAAGAGCCAAGACGACAAACCAATCAACAAAATGGACAATTGAACATTTTACTTTGCATCATCCAAACGCATACAAGAGTTATTGACAAAAAAAAAAAAAGAAATTTATTTATTTGCATTAGATCTAGTTTTTTTTTTTTAAAGATGGGAAGCGTGGTCGAGAGGCTAAATGCGCTTGAACTTGGCTTGTCTTGGCTACCTAGAAGGGGGCTCGAGGTTCGACACCCGGCTCTGAGCGCCTAAAGCCTAAAGTCAGCACGGAAAACCAACTCCTAGATTCCCCCCCCCCCCCACTGGTCTACAAATGAGATTGGCCCAAAGCGCTCTGAGCATGTTATAAGCATGAAAGTAGCGCTATATAAGAGCTATAATAATAATGTAAGAAGAATTCTTGCAGTGTTTTTGAGACTGCTTTCAAAAGGAATTGAAAATGAATTATGGGAGAAAAAAACATGCTTTTAAAATACGAAACACGTGTGATATTTTATTTTTATACTTTATAGATCTATATAAGTATAATGTGTCCTTTTTAGGAAATACCGAAAATAAAATAAAAAGATTTGGTAGAAAGTTTCCGTTTTTTTCGCGAATAGCTGTCCTCAGGTTGCGATGATATTAAAACCTGTGTCTTAGTGAGCACCTAGGAGGTAAAAGAAACCTGTGTACGAAATATATTCCGCTTTAAAAAGCACTTCAATGTAAAAGCTATCAAGCAAAGATGTCAAGTTTATAATTACCCCCATCAAAATCGTGTATCATTTTCTTACTAATTAAAAACTATAATTCTTACCGTTAGTTCACTAGCTGTCAACATCAAACACAATTATCAGTCAGTTGCATTATATAAGATAAGTTGTGCACTTGAGACGGTTGGTTTAAACTGGTTCAGTCGGTGTCACGCTTTTTGTTGTTTTGGGTTTTCAAAAACGTGAGCTCACAGCTTATGACTCGTGATAATGTCGTCAGCAGCTCGTTCACATCTGCTCATCCCCCATTCAGGCCCAGGATGCACTGATTCAGAGCTTCGTTTCGGAGAGCTGCGTTCAATCCTGTTTGACTATCGGATTGGACACATTCCCCCCCCCCCACCCCCGTGTCTTGTGCGTGTTCTTATCGACATGACGTCATTGACGTTTGTTCTAAGGAAGACATTTTTGTTTTATTGTCCATAGACGAAAATGAGAGAGAGAGAGAGAGAGGAAGAGAGAGAGAGAGAGGAAGAGAGAAAGAGAGAGAGAGAAAGAGAGAGAGTAAAGGATGGAGAGGTTTTTAATCAGGGCAAGATGTTTGGGGGGCGGTGAAGATGATTGAGATGGCGCGTGCACCACGTCAGAAGTGACCCACTTAGCAATCCACTTTCTTCAACCACTTGGATAGTTTTTGTTATTGTTCTGCTTAACACATGAAAGCGTTTTGTGTTTTGAAATGCACTGGGTCAACGGTCAAATTCATTGTACACTATCCTGAGGTGTGGACATCAGGAAATTAGGGACACACTCTCACCCTTGGCTACCTCCAACAATCCATTAAAGAAACAACAACAACAACAACGGTCATCACATCAAAGTGTAAACCTGGCGCTAGGATGAGTTTGAAGACAACATCAGCGTTGAGAAAGTCATATACTCGTAAACCAGAGGCCATGAAAAAAAAACTAACCAACTTACTTATTGACTTACTTATAAAAACTAAAATAAGACTCCCAGGCCTTATGGTCTTATGAAATTAATCTGTCTGCTGGACCTCTATTTTGGAAAGCACAAAAAAGAGAAAAAGTGTGAAAGAAACAATTATGAAGAAAAAGAGACAAAAAGATCCCAAGAGAGGAAGAGAGATAGAGCTACAGACAGACAAAAAAAAAGGTCAACAGAAAGGGGTTTCGTTTAAAAAAAAGACAACACGTATTTGTGCGTATAAAAATTTTGATCTTCAGTTTTGAAAATAAATGTTAGCAGTGAATTCTAGATCTATTTATGTTAATGATTTCCCTGATCCATGGCCGACGTCTCATCGCTTCAAATTTTGCAAGTCAACTTTTTATTTTTGGCGCGTCCAGTCTAGATAGGATATATGTAGATCTGTGGCTGGTCCAGTCTTGTGTTAGGGTACGATTAGGAATTTGGCGCGAAAACTTGTTTCATCAAGGGGGTAAACTTTTGATTTATAGACAATGACGCGATGAAACTATTTTGAAAATCTTATTTAAAAACCAAAGCTTATCTAGAGGGAAAGAAGAACTCCGTTCTACAAAACTATATGTACCAATAATGTACAAGTCATTCCTTTATTCGATATGATGTAAAATAATTAATTATCAATAATTAATTGACTAATTGAGTATTTTTTGTTTATTGATTTAAGTTTTTTAGGTACAATAAATAATTGTTTAAAATATCAACTTGATCGGAGAATGCGTGAGGGAGGAATAGCGTTAACAATAATTTAAGAGGACTAAACCCAACAAATTTAGCCATATATATATATATATATATATATATATATATATATATAGTATTAGTTTCCCTTGTTGCTATTATACAAAATAATGAATTACCAGTAATTAATTAATTGGTAATTTTTTATTGATTCATGTCTTATCTATGTCAATGAATAATTGTGCAAAGTTTCAGCTTGATCCGAGAATGGGTGTGAGATAAATAATGTGTACACACTTTTGCCAGAGACAGACAGACAAAGTTAGTTAATATAAGCTTTGTATAAAAAATACTAGAAGAAAAAGTGTAAAGAAAGTAAACACAGACTACTTTTGGCAGCTTCAGAGAGAGGTCGGCTTTAGTTTCTAGAGTAGCGACATTCGACTATTTCGACGGTTCCCTTCAGTTCGTATTCAACTTTTTGTTCGACATGGTTCATCAGCTTCGATTATTTTCTGCGTTGTTGGCTGTGTGAATTGTTTTGGTTAGTTGAGTGTTACCTCCATTTAGACTTGACTACACAAGACACACCGCGGAGGCGCCTAACACTAGATCCGGGGACGGCAACCTGCGGCTCGCGAGCCACATGCGGCTCTTTGGACGTGAAGCTGCGGCTCTTTACTTCCATACCTAAATATTATTTATTTTATCGAAACATTTTTCAAATAGTTCTGAATCTTTTAACTAAGAAAAGGCACCGATTCTATCTCTCAGCCTTATACCACCCCCCCCCCCCATTACACGTGTCGTCAGTCGTCGGAAGCTCTCAAATGACGCCATGGTCGGATGTTTCTATGTAGGTTTTAATTCGCTTTCGACGCAAGACGAAACGGTATCTTCACTGCGTGCTTTGGATGTGACGTATAGTTTGTTGTTTTAAGTAAATGAGTTAGAAGCGAATGATCTTCTCAAAGTTAGAAACATCT
Organism: Biomphalaria glabrata; assembly: GCF_947242115.1. Classification (NCBI taxonomy): domain Eukaryota; kingdom Metazoa; phylum Mollusca; class Gastropoda; family Planorbidae; genus Biomphalaria; species Biomphalaria glabrata. Next base: position 28,188,232 of record NC_074717.1, read on the forward strand.
ACAAGTAATGCTAATCTGGCAAGCTTTGCGGTACCAATAGAAATTGCACAAAAAGGCAAACCATTTTCAGATGGTGAGTATGTCAAAGACTGCTTCCTACGTGCGTCTGAAGAACAGTTTCGTGATTTCAACAAAACAACAAAAACAGAAACCTTGAAAAAAAGTCAAAGCTATGCCACTATCCGCTAAAACAGTACAAGATAGAATAGCTAAAATATCTTCAACATATTTCCAGGTAGAAGATATTCAACTTTCTTCTGCCTTATCACTTGCGGCCTAAAAGGCACTGCACAAGTTGCCCATTTTGTCTGGTATATGTCTTCCCAAGGTCCAAAAGAAGATCTTCCAGGATTGCTACTCTCATGACAAACTAGAGGGGAAGATAGAGCGAATGCTGTGCAGACATGCCTTGAAGACAATAAGAGTTAAATAAAATCGTTTAAGCAGCAACTGATGGAGCCTGAAGTATGACAGGAAAAGTTAAGGAGCAACAACGATTCTTCGAGCCAAATAAACCACCGAATTCTTACATTTCACATTCTTACATTTCACATACAGGAAGAAGCGCTTTGTGCCCAAACATTTATGGCAGAAATAGTTGAAGTCATAAATTTGATAATCAAGATAGTAAACATCATCTTATCCATTGCACTCTACCATCTTCATTTAAAAGAACTCTTTAACGAGATGGAGACAAAGTATTCCGACCTCCTTCTTTACAATTAAGTGCGATGGCTTGAAACATTTTGCTTTGTGCTTGTATGAAATAAATACATTCCTAAATGAAAAAGCATTAATCACCCTGAATAAGAGAACGACAAATGGTCGCAAAAATTTACTTTATGGTGGATATAACAGGGAAAGGAAATGAGCTGAATCTAAAACTACAAGGAAATTGAAACCCAGGCTACGTTTTGGTAGAAGAATTAGTTTATTTTGAAGAAAAAAATATTATTTTTTTTTGCAGAAGATATGCACTTACTTCATTTTCAATGTCTAAAGCAGACTCGCGATAAAAACCAGTGCAACTATTGACACAAATTACTTCAGCACAGTTATAAAAAAACATCAAAGATGAGTTTCTGACAGATTTGAGTAGTTCAACAAAACTATGCTAGCAATCCTAATAAATCCTCTCAAAAGTTGAGAGTTGAGCCTATATTCGAAGCATGGAATGGTCTTCCAGAATGCTAGAGTGAGGTGAAGTTGGCATTTGAAGTACTGAGTATCTTCGGATCGACATATTCGTGCAAGTGTTATATTCATATATAAATAAAAGTACAGTAAGAAGTCAAATAACAAATGAAAATTTAGAGTCGTGTTTGAAACTAAAACAATTTATGAACCAAATGTATCGTATCCAAACTTTCTATAACCATGCGAAGTCAACCACCCATTGAATTTTCTCAATTGTTTGTAATTCAAGTACAAGTTAGTGTTGTAAGTTAACGTTTAACTGCTTTAGTTGTTACCGAAAGAAAAAATAATTATCAAATAAAACCATATATATATTATCTTATATGGTGTGGAAAAAACGTATATATGAATTAATATATTCGTTTTTTTAAATTAAAAATTAATTGTGTAAATACTATTTATTGTTGACAAGAAAAAATTTGTGGCGGCTCTTTAAAAACTTTAAAATTTGGTAAATTGTCGTTTTTGGCTCTTTCGACTCAAAAGGTTGCCGACCCCTGCACTAGATATGATCTATGTACATCTGGGGCTGGTCCAGTCTCTCTAAATATACACGGACATGTTCATGTTTCTGTCATCATTATCTCCCCTTATTTTATCCGGGTACGCAACACCAAACACTGACCAAAGCAAGGGGCATCACTTCAAATGCGTTAACAGTGGCAAAATATAATGACGTAATTAAGAAGAGATGAGTAGACTGTTTGTCTTAGATCTTTAATTAATAGGCTACTTTAAAACAACATCATTGACATAGGAACAACATATACTAAATGTTCTTTTAGCACGCTGGACAATTTTCATTTATTTGAATGACATGCCATGAAGATGACAGTAAAATGACAGCATAAAGTCATTCTTCTTTATTGTACATCGTTCATACAGAGATCATGTTCCCTATAACAATTTTAAATAATTTTTATTTAACTCTTTCTCTCCTAACTGACGATACCAACGTTGATTCCACCAGAATGTGGTAACTATTTACGGAGAGAGAGAGAGTTAAATCTAGGTTATCATCTGAGCAATTGGATTTTTCTGATGTTATATCAAAGTGAAATAGCAAAATGTTAGTTTCTGCTAGAGGCCGGTGTGGACAGTATACATTATAGAAGCACTAATTACCATTCGACACCTGCGCTGGGTCGGACACTTATCCCGCATGGGAGATGACCGCAGGCCAAATGCGATCTTCTTTGGCGAGCTTAGAGGAGCACGTCGTAACAGAGGTGCCCAGCTACAAAGATCCACTCATGCGCCATTTCGCCCTTACTAGCATAGAGGAAAGTAGCTGGTAGCAGATGACCTCTAATAGAGACAGACGGAAAAAAACAACAACCTCAAAAGACCGCCAGCGGACAAAAGCTTTGTCTGCACTAGATTCAGGAAAATATGCAGCTTGAACTGGGTCTGCATATTCGTGTGAATCACTGCAAGCATTTTTTATCTTCGGAAGATATTACCATTATAGTTTCCTAAACAAAATACGCACCGAAAAAAAAGAACTGTAAAAAACAGCACCAAGATTCAAAAAGATATAAAAGTATCAAGGAAGTGACCGAAACGGGAAAATGCAATTAAGGTAAACCTATAAGTACCAAAAAAAAAAATGATAACAATTAATATTAGTTATTGTTTGGCCAGCAACTCTCTAAAAAAGAGATCTTTTAAACCTGAAATGTATTAACTCCATAGATTATCTAGACTATATATTGGTCTCGTATAGAATATCCAATAACTAGATATAGATTTACTCATTTATTAGCACAAATACTGAAATAGTAATACATTTAATTTCTGTATTAAGATCTAGAATACATGTCGTAATTACAAGGAAACTTCATTAACTTGTATACAAAATAGAAATACATAGAATCTAGATTTAGAATACTTAGCGTTTGACCGTGATGTAAATCTAGATAACCCTACATTTTTTAAATACATGTTATTTCTATTTTGGAGCATTGGTATTGATTTACTTAACTTTCAAACATGGTTTTACAACTAGATCTAGATGTCTTTTGAGAAACAAATTAAAACTCTTTGTGCCCCTCCCACCCCCCTTGTCAGAACGTTGTGTCCCACTAAGGTGAGTGCTGAACAGTTTGAGAAAAAGTTGTTGCATTGGTTTCTCTGCTGGTCACGTCAATGAATCCCTTCCGTTGTGGATCTTTAAGTTAACGGCTGAAAAATTAAACGTGCAATCATAGATAGATAGATAGATAGATAGATAGATAGATAGATAGATAGATAGATAGATAGATAGATAGATAGATAGATAGATAGATAGATAGATAGATAGATAGATAGATAAATGGATAGATATTTTTATAAATGTAGATTTTATTTAGGATTTGAGCACTAGCTTGCGTAGTTCACTGTATAGCAGGCCAGCCCAAACTGACCCCTCCAACTGAAGTAAACCATGACAACTCTCTCTGTGGCGGTCATCGGCGCTGGCGTGGTCGGCCTGTCCTCAGCCATCAATATTCAGAAGCTCATCCCCAGGGTCATGGTGACTATCATCGCAGATTCCTTCGGCAGAGACACGTCATCGCCCGTGGACCCTGGGATTTTTCTGCCCATCCCTTCCAAGATGATCATGGATCAGGTGCTGGTCAGGTAAGTCTCAAGGCTTATATCGTCACCTAGATGTTATCATTGGTATTTGAAGGTCAACATGTACTTATTGATCTCATTATTACTTTAGAGGATCCTTATAATAACTTCCCTAGATTTTGATTCGTTCTTAGTGAGATCTGATTTTTTAAAACACCACATAAGATGAAAACAAAAAGTAAAATTAAGCTGATCTTACATTAAAAAAAAAACAAGAAAAAAAAATGCTTTTAAAAACAGCTTATTTTTAGGTAAAGAACCTCTAATTGCTGCCATTTATCTCAAGATGACAGGGTTTAGCTTCCTTTCTGCCATCCAAAACCAAATTAATTAATTGATTAATTCATTGGATTAATTTTTGGATTTATTCGCAATTCATCATTGACTATGAATAATTAAGCGAAATTTTAACTTGATCCGAGAATGGGAAGTTCGATCAAAACGTGTCAAAATGTAATAAAAGGATTAAATCCGTAATTATATCCATATCTCTATTTGAGTAGCATTTATTCTCCTTATTTCGATGTCAAGCAAAATAATTAGTTACCAATAATTGTTGTTGTTTTTTTAATTGAATGGCAAGTGGCAGAAAAACATGTTCAAACTTTTTACCAGACAGAGTTAGAAAATATAAAAAATTTAAAGAGCAGCACCAGGTCATAATTTCAAAGAGTTAGTGAAAATGAATATCAACTGTGGTTGTTCAATGTTGAGAAAGATTTAGAACCATTGTTTAATATATAATCAAGAAAAGCACAGCAAGACCCAGGTCTTTTAAAATAGTGTCATCCTGTCATTTCTTTTATCTGATTCGCTTCTTTATACGACAGATAAATTTTATGTTATGACAATATCAATTTCATGTATTTTGGTATTTTACTATGACATTGAGTCAGATATATATGTACTATAATTTTACGTAATAAATGCTAGTTACAGTAAGTCCATTCATTTTTTTCGGAGGTGTATTTTCCCCTGGAATATTTTCTTTCCTCACTTAATGGCATGACACTAGATATCCCTTTCTTACTATCTAGTGAGTATTGGGGAGCGATGTGCACTAAGCACTTTTTTCCCCCTTTATTCGGAACTCCAAAAATGCATTTTCTGAGGTGTCTGCAGCACAACATCTAGCTATTCTTTTAACAAAAAATTTCTGACAAATAGCAAGAACTTGTCGAACGGTCCAGGATTGCAGATGGCGTACACACCAGAAGTAGGAAGAAGGTTGAAAGTGATCAGTGGCGTAGCTAAGGGTTTTGGGGCCCAGGGGGGCTTGACTTTTTAGGGGTCCATGCATTTTGACATTCGACATCATGACATGAGATAATTAATATGTGTCTAAATTCAAATGTGTATATGTTAACAAAAAATAATAACTAAGATTCTTTTAATGAATAATACCTTTTTTGTTGGAGAAATAATGCACAAGTAACAAATCCCAATTCATATTGCCTCACGTCGTTCTTTCTGTGCAGCAAATATATCCACAACATCCTCTGGAATCAATCTAGATCAACACTGTCTAGTAATTTTGACTCCACATGAATAGCAAGATTAGATCGCAGTGGCCTAATATTTAATATTTAATGTACAAATAAAATTTTCGGACATTCATTTGGAGCTCACCTTCAAGTGGGGGCCTGGGAGACTTTGGATTTGAATTTGAACACTTCACCCCACCCTAGCTACGCCACTGAAAGTGCTGCGACATATGATGATCACAAACCGCAGGATTGGCCTCTTTAGTCACTAGAGAATTCGCAAGTGAAAAAGATTGTCTCTCGAGGTATCAAATGTCACACCCATCTTATGTCATTAGCAAAGCACTAATTGCAGTAATTTCTTTTAACTGAAGTCACAGACAAGAATTGCCCAAACTATGGCCCTCTGGCCATATTCGACATTTGCAGTTTCGCTCTAGGGACCTTTCAAATTTCTTCTTACGTAGCAAGATAAAACAGCAGAAGATCAGTCCCATTTGACTCGAATTTTTTTGCGGTGAGGCTGTTCGTAACACATGTGTCGAAAAAACGTTTGGGCACCATTGTGACACAGCCAGTACCATTGTGACACAGCCAGTACCATTGTGACACAGCCAGTACCACTGTGATACAGCCAGTACCATTGTGACACAGCCAGTACCATTGTGACACAGCCAGTACCACTGTGATACAGCCAATACCATTGTGACACAGCCAGTACCACTGTGATACAGCCAGTACCATTGTGACACAGCCAGTACCATGTGACACAGCCAGTACCACTGTGACACAGCCAGTACCACTGTGACACAGCCAGTACCACTGTGGCACAACCAGTACCATTATTACCACTGTGACACAGCCAGTACCACTGTGACACAGCCAGTACCACTGTGACACAGCCAGTACCACTGTGACACAGCCAGTACCACTGTGACACAGCCAGTACCACTGTGGCACAACCAGTACCATTATTACCACTGTGACACAGCCAGTACCACTGTGACACAGCCAGTACCACTGTGACACAGCCAGTACAACTGTGACACAACCAGTACCATTATTACCACTGTGACACAGCCAGTACCAGTGTGAAACAACCAGTACCATTATTACCACTGTGACACAGCGAGTACCATTGTGAAATAGCCAGTTATCACAAGTTTCAGGTAACCGACTGTTACTCAAGTGTAATATATGGCTTGATAAATTTAGTTTTACTACTACTTAGTGGCATCTACATTTTCAGATTTGTTACAATGATTTCTACATTTTGTAACTGCATCTATTTTCTCCACCAATCACCACTTTCGATCACTGCTGACCTTAGAGAATGGCTGATTGACAGCTGGAAACATCATTTCGAGAAAGCCAACTCATCGGAAGGGAAACTCTCTGGTCAGACTTTTATGTACGGTCACTGCCTGTGGTCAACGCCCTATACTACGGACTACATCTTGCCAACTTTGGTACTGGACTACAAGAACTTGTCCAAAGAAGAGATACTACAACTGGGATCTAATCATGGGTAAATATCTGTTTAGATTAAATGCAGATTGTTTCATTAGAAAGTCTAAACTCATACGCATTGTCAGTCTAGAGATCAAAAGCTGAAAAGCTTGTGGTGCGGGTTGATCCATTGGAAGATAAGCGGATAAGTAAAAGTGATACTAGAATTCACGGACCTAAAACATGTGAGCATGTGCGTGTCCCGGGATGGGGGGCGTTAATAAACGGATTGCTCCAAATAAAGTCAAAACTCTATGCCATTTTGATGAGAGAGAGAGAGAGAGAAGGAGAGAGCGAGAGAGAGAGAGAAAAAGAGAGCGAGAGAGAGAGAGAGAGAGAGAGAAAAAGAGAGAAGGAGCGAGAGAGAGAGAGAAGGAGAGAGAGAGAAGGAGAGAGCGCGAGAGAGAGAGAAGGAGAGAGAGAGAGAAGGAGAGAACAAGAGAGAGAGAGAGAGGAGAGAGAGAAGGAGAGAGCGAGAGAGAGAGAAGGAGAGAGCGAGAGAAGGAGAGAATAAGAGGGCGAGAGAGAGAGAAGGAGAGAGAGAGAGAAGGAGAGAGCGAGAGAAGGAGAAGGAGAGAATAAGAGGGCGAGAGAGAGAAGGAGAGAGAGAGAAGGAGAGAGCGAGAGAAGGAGAAGGAGAGAATAAGAGGGTGAGAGAGAGAGAAGGAGAGAGAGAGAGAAGGAGAGAGCGAGAGAGAGACAGAGAGAGAGAGAGAGAAGGAGAGAGCGAGAGAGAGACACAGAGAGAGAAGGAGAGAGCGAGAGAGAGACAGAGAGAGAGACAGAGAGCGAGAGAGAAAAGTAGAGAGAGAGAAGGAGAGAGCGAGAGAGAGAGAAGTAGAGAGAGAGAAGGAGAGAGAGAAGGAGAGAGAGAGAGGAGAGAGAGAGAGAAAGAGAGTGCGAGAGAGAGAGAAGGAGAGAGCCAGAGAGAGACAAAGAGAGAGAGAAGGAGAGAAGGAGAGAGAGTACGAGAGTAGGAGAGAGCGAGAGAGAGAGAGAGAGAAGGAGAGAGCGAGAGAGAGACAGAGAGAAAGCGAGAGACAGAGAAGGAGAGAGCGAGAGAGAGACAGAGAGAGAGAGGCAGGGAAAGTGAAAGAGAGCTGGGGGTGTTTCATGTTATTTGAACAGCTACTATACAGGCTAAACAGTAACGTTTGGGGATCATTCAAATGTAGACTAGTTTACTGGAAGTTCAAAACAGAAAAAAATGGAGGAACTTCATCCTATGATAAATCTGGAAATAAATCATTGGGCGCATCCGGTGATTATATATATATATATATATATATATATATATATATATATATAATACCGACGACATTAATAGATGACCCCAGTTGGTCATAACCGAATTGGAATTTAAATTGAATTTTTGTTCTAAATGCATATTTGTGTTTTGTGATTCTCTATTCAGTTTTGGGGCCAGGTTCAAAACAGTTGTTGTCAATAGAGAAACATATCTGCCTGCTTTAATGAAGGAGTAAGTGGAATTTAGGTTGAACACATTCTCAGGACATTTAGAACTACACATTCTCAGGACATTTAGAACTACACATTCTCAGGACATTTAGAACTACACATTTTCAGGACATTTAGAACTAAGTAACTGCACTTCTTGATCAACCAAACATTGATACAGAACTTCAATTAATTTCTTTCGGAAATTAGTCACAGATCACTTCTATCTACTTTTATTTAATGAGACAACTGTAAACGATTTTTAGAAATGAGAAAATCGTAAATCCCTTCCTATATTTGTTTGTTTCTAAGTTAGACCATTCAAGCTAAGTTACTGTATACACTACACTTTTGTTTTTTGTACCCGAGACTTTTACAAATCAATTTGCAATACTTTTTTTCTTCAAACAAATAAAGAAATATTTCTTTGACTTCAGGTTCCGAATGCTTGGGGGTAAGGTGGTCTTCGATACAGTATACTCAGTGCAAGAGGTCAGTGAACTATTAAATGAAAAGATCTTTAGTGAACAAAAGTTTAATGCATTGATCTGGTCACTTTTTAAATGACCTTATATATATATATATTTGATACATACGGAATGCTCACGGTTGTATTATCTTATCTTATAAACATGACATTCGTTGTAGGTTCTCTACAAAACTAAAACAAGTACGTCCTGTGCCTCGGCTATTCATAGGTTCATCTTATCAAGCATATTAATTAGACTTTGACTCTGCAAGTCGTTGGTTTTCCTCGCTGATACAAGCAAACCATTCCATGCTCTAATGGCATTAGTGAAGAATGATCACTTGTACGCAATTTTCTTTTCAAAGGGAATAAGAAATTTGCCTAAAAATCATAGATATGGGCACATGTACATCCGTTGTAATGTTTAGATGTGGGCACATGTACATCCGTTGTAATGTTTAGATATGGGCACATGTACATCCGTTGTAATGTTTAGATGTGGACACATGTACATCCGTTGTAATGTTTAGATGTGGGCACATGTACATCCGTTGTAATGTTTAGATGTGGACACATGTACATCCGTTGTAATGTTTAGATGTGGACACATGTACATCCGTTGAAATGTTTAGATATGGGCACATGTACATCCGTTGTAATGTTTAGATGTGGGCACATGTACATCCGTTGTAATGTTTAGATGTGGGCACATGTACATCCGTTGTAATGTTTAGATGTGGGCACATGTACATCCGTTGTAATGTTTAGATGTGGGCACATGTACATCCGTTGTAATGTTTAGATGTGGGCACATGTACATCCGTTGTAATGTTTAGATGTGGACACATGTACATCCGTTGTAATGTTTAGATGTGGACACATGTACATCCGTTGAAATGTTTAGATATGGGCACATGTACATCCGTTGTAATGTTTAGATGTGGGCACATGTACATCCGTTGTAATGTTTAGATGTGGGCACATGTACATCCGTTGTAATGTTTAGATGTGGGCACATGTACATCCGTTGTAATGTTTAGATGTGGGCACATGTACATCCGTTGTAATGTTTAGATGTGGGCACATGTACATCCGTTGTAATGTTTAGATGTGGGCACATGTACATCCGTTGTAATGTTTAACTCAAATGCTTTAATAAAGCTATTATGAAAGCACTTATTGGTGCATAGGATAATTAATTATGTCTCAATAAATATTTAAGAAGTTTATTTAAAAAAACAGCCTCTTAACATAACATGCGATGTACATGGTCAATCTTTATTGATTGAATTCAAATTCGGCATATAGCGATTGGGCAGGGGCGTCGTAAGGGCTGGTGTCACCCGGTGCGATAAATAAATTGTGTCACCCTATTTCTCTTCCCACCCTCCTTTGCAAAATGAACTTTCAAATCAAATCTGTCATTGATTCATTCAACACAAATATCTGATTATCTGCACTTATTGATTTGTACACAACTGTAAAATCTGCACCTGTTTTAAACATTTAGTTGTTTCTAGCATTTTATCACATTTGTTTCACCCAATGATGGTAGTCACCCGTTGTGACCTCAACTCTTCCCTTCCGCTGCGACGCCACGGCATTAAAGTGACATTTTTAATTGCCTCACTATTTAAAAAGACTTTAATTTTAGATTTAGACTTGCTGTCACGTTGAATTCACTCGTGCAACTTTGTGTGTGTTTGTTTGTTTGTCTAGCTGTACGGGAAGTATGACATTGTGGTCAACTGTACCGGGAATAGGGCAAGGACATTCTTACACGATCCACATATGTACCCCGTGAAATGTCACGCCATTCAGGTCAGTCATGACTACTCTCGTTTGTCTGAAGATTAATTTAGACACACTTTTGGTTGCTAATATACAATCTGTTGGTCGAATTCAAAGAATCTAAAGGTGCAATGAGTGTATATATTCCTCCTTAGATCTAACTAAATCAGTTCTATTTATATGATCTATATTGTAAAAGAAGGTGGGTAGCTGAGTGGTAAAGCGCTTGGCTTCCAAATGGGGGTTACTGGTTCGAATCCTGATGAAGACTGGGATTTTCAATTTCGGAACCTTTAACGAGCCTTTGAGTCCACCCAGCTCTAATGGATAGGCTTACCTGATATTAGTAGGGAACAGTAAAGGCTGTTGGTCGTTGTGCTAGTCACATGACACCATCGTTAACCGTAGGCCACAGAAGCAGATGCCCTATAGATCGCAAGGTCTGAAAGGGGAACTTTATTTTTGAATATTGTAATATGTGTTTTGGTATTAATGAAGTCCCATGATGATGTCATTGTTCTACATTCGTGTGTGTGTGTTTGTTTCAGGTGATGCACGAGTGGACGAAAGAGTTTCTTATTACCGAAGACAACATTTCGGTCATACCTGAGTAAGTTAGGGGGGGGGGATAAGTACTATCAGTGGGAGGCAGAGAGGGGGAAAGTTCACGAATACATGATCATTCTATCAGAAAGAGACGTCTCTTCTAACTTAAAGCATACAAAGTTTTTTTTAAAGTAGTTCAGGATTAATTCAAGGTTTAGGACAACTTTAAGGTATCCCAAAATGCCAGAAAGTTGAAATGAATCTTGTTAGTGCCAATTTGCGAAAGCCTCTTTGAAATGTACAGAAAACACTAAGACAATTAGGCTTCCCACCACTGGCCAAGAGGAAAGCAATCTTTCCAAGCAGGAGCCAATTGGACTTCCTGTTTTATTCTGTGCCTGAGACACTCAGTACTAGATAGCGAGACTGAAGGGTTATGTACTCTAGGGATGCCATCTCATTTTCTTGTTACCACCTCAATTGTAAGGAAAACTGTGTCTGGATCGTCACTTGCTGGTGCTTTCTTTCATCCCCGCCAATTGCAACGAATTAGGTCCCATGTGTCACCTTACTGGGTCTTGTTTTCTTCCATGTTATCAATTTTTATACGAATTTTTCATCACATGAATTTTTCATCACATGAACTTTTCATCACATGAACATTTCATCACATGAACATTTCCAGCCGGCTGTCACCTTAAAAATGGGAAGTGTTGTTTTAAATGTAAGGGAGACACACATCTCGGAGGTTGCCTTCCATTTAATCTAGAAGCCTCTTCCCTCTAGATCTCATCCCCCAACCTCTCCTCCTCCCTCACCCCGCTTGTCTTCTTGACAGCGCCGAGACAAATGTGGTGGATGTTGGTTTCTACGCGGAGCCTGACGAATACACAGCAGACGTGGACCAAGAGATCATTGCACTCATGTACAACAAGATCAAGTCTTTCGTACCGCACCTTGTTGTGAGTAACACTATATAACTTTATGTGACTATACGCGTAACATTCTATAACTTAATTATATTAACATAGTACCTTTTTACAAAGCTTATATCAACTCAGTCTGTCTTTCTGTCTGTCTAGTAAAAAAATTTAAACATGTTTTGTCTTCCATTTTTCCAATTATTAATCATTATTACTAATTAATTAATTTTGTTTTATATAGCAGAAAGGGAGATAAACCCCGTAAATTTCAGATAAACCTCAGTACTTAGTGGTTACTTCCCTTAGATAAGCTTTGTTATTTCTTTAAAAGTATATTTTTCTATTGCTTGTTGCAATCCTTTTTTTTTTTTTTTTTTGTCTGTTTGTAACATACTGTAACTTTTACTTTATATCTTTCTGTTTGTAACATTCTATAATTCACTGTAACAATCCATTAACTCCATCAAACACTCATTATGTAAGATTTTATTATTTGACTCTCGTCTTTTAAACAGCAGATATACTCTACTCCATTATCTTTGAAGTGAACACCATTTTAATAGTAAACAAAATTTCATGTAAAAGTTAAAGAAATTCTTTCATATCATAACTAGTTTAGCGATTTCTAAATTCTATAACATGTTCAATCTAATACTCCGTAATTCAATCTAAGGAAATGTTTGTGAATATAATGCAGTTTTGTGCTTAATATATATTTTTTCTTTTCTAGTTCAGACGTAATCTATAACAATACTGTTTACGGAATATTCAGACTTTATACACAAATCAATGTCAAGACTTTGTTCATTTTTATATAGGGTGCTGAAGTTATTCGAAAATGGGCAGCAAGGAAACCGCACAGAGAGCCACCTCTGGTAGAAATAGAAATGGCCAGATGCTATGGTGGGCCAGTCCTACCAGTAAGTAGTGTTGTTAATGATGAGTGGAGAGTAACAAGGACATTTAAACCAAGTTGTTTCATACATAGCTGTTTGGGGTAATCACACAGAGTTTAAAGAGACTGGTTGGGGTAATCACACAGAGTTTAAAGAGACTGGTTGGGGTAATCACACAGAGTTTAAAGAGACTGGTTGGGGTAATCACACAGAGTTTAAAGAGACTGGTTGGGGTAATCACACAGAGTTTAGAGAGACTGGTTGGGGTAATCACACAGAGTTTAAAGAGACTGGTTGGGGTAATCACACAGAGTTTAAAGAGACTGGTTGGGGTAATCACACAGAGTTTAAAGAGACTGGTTGGGGTAATCACACAGAGTTTAAAGAGACTGGTTGGGGTAATCACACAGAGTTTAAAGAGACTGGTTGGGGTAATCACACAGAGTTTAAAGAGACTGGTTGGGGTAATCACACAGAGTTTAAAGAGACTGGTTGGGGTAATCACACAGAGTTTAAAGAGACTGGTTGGGGTAATCACACAGAGTTTAAAGAGACTGGTTGGGGTAATCACACAGAGTTTAAAGAGACTGGTTGGGGTAATCACACAGAGTTTAAAGAGACTGGTTGGGGTAATCACACAGAGTTCAGAGAGACTGGTTAGGGTAATCACACAGAGTTCAGAGAGACTGGTTGGGGTAATCACACAGAGTTCAGAGAGACTGGTTGGGGTAATCACACAGAGTTTAAAGAGACTGGTTGGGGTAATCACACAGAGTTCAGAGAGACTGGTTGGGGTAATCACACAGAGTTCAGAGAGACTGGTTGGGGTAATCACACAGAGTTTAGAGAGACTGGTTGGGGTAATCACACAGAGTTCAGAAAAACATGTACAACAAAGCGTAAAAGGCTGGTGAAAATGTCTATCTTTAGAGAGGAAGGGGAGGCTATTTGTATAAGAAAACTGAGTGGATGTTCAAACGTCGATAATTTTCCTTGGCGAACAAATTTATTAGAAAATTATATTAGGTTTTCGTCCTATTACGTTAGGCTAAGTAACGTCCCCTTTCTGATCATGCAGTCTATCGGGCAGAGCAGATGGTGTAAAGGTCATCTGTTTCTGTGGTTTAACGAGGTGTCCAACCGCCTTTTCTTTCCCCAACGAATATTAAAGCTAGGTGGAATCAGAGGCTCCCTAAAGATTCCGGAGATCCTAGTCTTCACCAGGATTCGAACCCGGGACCCTCCGGATCGGAAGCCAAGCTTTACCACTCAGCTACCACACCTCCTCCTATTAGGCATCATTAGTAAATCATTTCTAATAAACAAAAGGTTATGAAATCAAATAGTCTATTTTTTAATAGAACAATATTTTTCTTAATATTAGAATTAGATTTGCCTTTAATCTGAGACTAAATAGAATCGACAAGAATGGAGAAATTAAAATGTCTCTATTCCGCTCTTTTAATTACCTTCTCTTTCTCTCTATCCTTCTCTTTTCTCTCTAGTTTTTCTCTCGCTCTCTCAAATTCAATATCTTTCTTGTTAAAGTCTCTCTCTTTCTCTCCTCCTTTTTTATATATACACACACACTCTCTCTCATACTTTTTCTTTCTCTCTCTCTCTCTCCCTCTCTTTCTCTTCTCTCTCTCTCTATCTCCCTTTTCTACCCACATATTCTGTCTCTCTTTATGACAAAGCTTCTATCAACTCACTCTGTCTGTCGGGTACAATTTTTATACACGTTATATCTCCTTTTTTCCATTTTCTGATCAAGCTGAATCTCTCTGGTATTATTCATTGTACCTGACAATACACTAATATATATAAAAAATAAATCAAATTGACTGATTGGTGGTAATGGATTGTTTTGTTTCATATTGCAAAAAAGGAAATAAATTATACAGTATTGATATATATATATATATATATATATATATTTTTATATATATATATATATATATATATATATATATATATATATATATATTATATATGTGTGTGTGTGTGTGTGTGTAAATCTGGAGTTCTTTTCTTTTAATAAAGCTTTGTAGTTTTTTTTAAAGGATTAAAAAAAAATGTACTTGTCTTCTGAATCTACTTAAATTTTTTAGTTCGTTTCATTTGATATCTTCCAGGTTGTCCACATTGTCGCCTTGGGCACCAGCACCTACAGTTTAGCTTGGGGCGCCGGCTGTCACGCCGCACACCTGGTCCAAGATATTGGCCGCATGATAAAACCTTTTGCATGGGTATGGCGACCTTTCATGATGCTCGGCTGACCAGCAGACGTGAAGGGAGCTTCCAGTGCCTTCCATACTTTCACGTCTTTGTTTAGACCTTGAACTAAAACTTGAAACCAGAAATTCATACCTTCTTTTTTGTTTTTCACTCCCGAGCTGACAATTTTGTTATATTTGAGACAATCAGGATATGAAGGAAGCGTGGTCGAGAGGCCAAATGCGCTTGAACTTGGTTTGGCTTGGCTACCTAGAAGGGGTCTCGAGGTTCGACACCCGACTCGGGCAGAGATACCCCCTCTCAACTGATCCACAATTCACATTGGACCAAAAGCGCTCTGAGCATGCTATAAGCATGAAATTAGCGCTATTTAAAAGCGATAATAATAATATGATAGGCGGCGCGCGGGCCTTAGTTTGAGTATCACTGATCTAGTTTATGTTGTATTTAGGTCTATGTGAAACATGGCTGAGAAGTTCCCTTAACAAATTTTTAAACTTCACACGAAAATGAAAGTAGTTTAGCCGATATATTCATAGCATATATTGTCAAAATGGGTTTAAAAGTTTCGTTCTTCAACAGAGATTAATTTAGCTTTTTTTTTTATTTTAGAGCCTTCTCGCTGTGGGAGAGACATTAAACATACACTACTGTCTCCGATATGATCTATGGTACATTAATGAAAATTATTAGCAAGCTTGATTAAACCATTTTGATTTGTATAATTTACATACATACACGCATACATTCATACATATACACATACATACACCCTCCTTACAGTGTACTTTATATATTAGATGGTATGGGTTCAACTTATGTTATTTGACTATATAATATGGCAGTGATACCAAACCTTTTTCAGTCTGAGGGCCATATTAATGTCCAAACCTGTGTCAGGGGCAGCACCACTGCAAGCAATCGTCGATCCTAACAGAACAGAACCTCTACAGCTTTAGTAGGAATTGTGGACAGAACCTCTACAGCTTTAGTAGGAACTGTGGACAGAACCTCTACAGCTTTAGTAGGAATTGTGGACAGAACCTCTACAGCTTTAGTAGGAATTGTGGACAGAACCTCTACAGCTTTAGTAGGAATTGTGGACAGAACCTCTACAGCTTTAGTAGGAATTGTGGACAGAACCTCTACAGCTTTAGTAGGAACTGTGGACAGAACCTCTACAGCTTTAGTAGGAATTGTGGACAGAACCTCTACAGCTTTAGTAGGAATTGTGGACAGAACCTCTACAGCTTTAGTAGGAATTGTGGACAGAACCTCTACAGCTTTAGTAGGAATTGTGGACAGAACCTCTACAGCTTTAGTAGGAACTGTGGACAGAACCTCTACAGCTTTAGTAGGAATTGTGGACAGAACCTCTACAGCTTTAGTAGGAACAGTCATAATCAATCATCACACTTTAGAACAATGCAACTTCAAAAATAACCTAACATACACATCTATAACATTAAAGAAGATTACCCATCACAAATGGAAGTTCTCAATCAGACACAGCAGAAATAAATACCTATCACTGTTAATATTAATGGCAGGAGATGTAGAGTCAAATCCAGGGCCTAGATCTAAAGATAGATGCAACATCTGCAAAAAAATATGCACCCTGAAACAGAAAGCCATTCAATCTGACACCTGCGATGAATGGTACCATGCATCATGTCTCCATATGAATACACCTGTGTATTATGCCTTAGGCAACAAAGACGCATCATGGCACTGTGTACCGTGTGGGTTACCTCAGTTTACATCAGGACTGTTTGATTCCTTTGATGCAGACACTTCTAACCCATACAACATCCTAAACACCATCCCGAACCAAACTCACCAACCACTAGCCAGATCCACTCCTGTTAAACCTAAATCTACTAAAATTAATACAACAGCCTCACTAAACAAACCTACTAAAGAAGTAATACCAAAATACCTTAAAACCTTAGTTATAAATTTTCAAAGCATTAGGAACAAAACAGCAGACTTAGAAATTTTATTAGAATGTGAGAAACCAGACATAATTGCAGGAACAGAAACTTGGCTGCATCCTGAAATTTATAATGCAGAAATTTTCAATAGTGATTATGAAATTTTTAGAAAAGATAGGGCTGATAATCATGGAGGAGTTCTTTTAGCAATAAAAAACACTCTTATAGCAGAAGAAATTACCTTACCTAACTCAAAAAATGTAGAATCAACATTTTGTAAAATTAATACCACCTCAACATCCCTAATAATAGGCAGCATTTACAGACCACCAAATTCTAGTTTAGAATACATGCAGGAACTATGTAATCAGATTACTACACTTAAAGAGACAAATAAAAATGCAGTTTTTTGGATTATGGGTGATTTCAACCTACCTGATATAAATTGGAAAACACTAACCATAGATAAACACCAAAACCTTAAGGACATAAATGAGCTTTTCATAGAAACTTTACACAACCTAAGTTTAGATCAAATCATTAAAAAGCCAACTAGATTAAACAACACATTAGATCTCTTCTTAACCAACAGACCTGGATTAGTAGTTGATTATGAAATTATCCCTGGTCTATCAGACCATGAGATCATAAAAATACACAGTCAGATAAAAGCAGTAGCCAATACAAAACCCAAAAGAAAAATCTTACTCTGGAATAAATGTAACCTAACACAACTACACCAAGCTGCACTAAACTTTCAACAAACATTCTTATTAGAAAAAGACATTAACCAACCAGTCGATGACCTCTGGAATTTCATTAAAAACCATCTTGAAAGCATAATAGAAAATCATATACCAACTAAATACACATCAAACAAAATAAATAAATGCTGGTTTAATAATAGACTAAAGAAGCTTTGTAAACAGAAGGAAAACCTCTATAGAAAATTTAAAGAAACTAATGCAGAAAGAGTTTACAAAAAGTATATAAAAATTAAACACTTAACCCAAAAAGTAAGCAGACAGTTGCAGAGTGAATACATAAACAATGTAATATCTAAAGATAAAAACAAAAACCTATGGTCATACATTAAGTCTAAGAAAATGGAAACAACAGGCGTAGCGCCATTAAAAGATGAACATAACATAATACATAATGATAATGAAACTAAAGCAAACATTCTAAACAAATACTTTGCATCAGCATTCTCAACCCCAGGAGACAAAGACATATTACTGAATTTGAACCAAGTAGACAACATAGAAGATATAGTAGTACAAGAAAATGGAATTCAAAAACTATTAGCCAACACCAAACCAAATAAAGCTTCTGGACCTGATGGTATTCCAGCTAGATTACTCAAAGAACTAAGTAATGAGCTAGCCCCAGTGTTCAAAATACTCTTTCAGGCTTCACTTAACCAGGGCAGAGTACCAAAGGACTGGAAAGAAGCTAATGTCACCCCCCTATTTAAAAAAGGAGAAAAATCTGACCCAGGGAACTACAGACCAGTATCACTTACCAGCATCACATGTAAAATCCTAGAACACATAATATGTAGCAACATCATAAACCACTTAGACAAACATAATGTCCTCACACCATACCAACATGGCTTTAGGAAATATAGATCATGTGAAACACAACTAATAGGACTAATTGATGATTTTTCAAAAGGTTTAGATAATAGTGAACAAATAGATGCTATCTTACTAGATTTTTCTAAGGCTTTTGACAAAGTTCACCACCATAGTTTGCTTAAAAAATTAAAATATTTCGGCATTAATGGTCCACTGCATCAGTGGATTAAAGACTTTCTGATAGGGAGAGAACAAACTGTAATAATAAATGGCTCTAAATCAACACCGATAACAGTAAACTCAGGTGTACCTCAAGGTACAGTCTTGGGTCCACTACTATTTTTAATTTACATAAATGATTTACCAAATTGCATTAGTTCAGGAACAAAAGTCAGATTATTTGCAGACGATTGCATAATATATAGAACAATAAAAACAACACAAGACACAGATATTTTACAAAGAGAATTAGATGAATTACAGAAATGGGAATCAAATTGGAGCATGTCTTTCCACCCAGAAAAATGTCAGTTGTTAAGAGTAACAAAAAAACTAAAACAAATTAATTCCACTTATCTTATTCATGGCAAACCAGTATCACAGACTAAAAACGCAAAATACCTAGGTGTTATAATAAATGAAAAACTATCATGGAATCCACATATTGATGAAACTACAAAATAATCAAACAAAGCATTAGGATTTATTAAAAGAAATTTCTATAAATCAAATAAGAACATAAAACTAAAATGTTACTTAACCTTGGTTAGGCCAATAATAGAATATGCATCCTCCGTTTGGGACCCCTCAACTCAAGAAAACATTAAGAAACTGGAACAGACACAAAATAGAGCAGTGAGATTCATAACAAACGAATATTCACATTTGACTAGAGTAACACCTTTAGTAAAATCACTAAATTTAGAAAGCCTTCAGGACAGAAGGCTCAAAAGTAAAGTAGCAATCATACATAAAACACTGAACCATAATCTTCAAATACAAAAACAAAATTTAATAAAATACTCTGAAAGACACAAAGATAAAGGCACATTCCTCGTCCCATATGCTAGGACAAATTTGTACAAATACTCCTAGTGCTATTAGAGCATGGAATGGGTTGCCTGAGCTAGCCAGGAAAACCAGTGACTTGGCAGAATTTAAGTCATTGGTTAATATGCATGACTAAATGCATGACGCGTAGGACGTAATCATCTTCTTTTTTGAAGTAACGTCTGTATTATATAAGATAAGATAAGAACTGTGGACAGAACCTCTACAGCTTTAGTAGGAATTGTGGACAGACGTTTGGAGGGCCGGTCGTGTCCCGTGTGCACTAGTTTTGGGCTCTCTGTCTTCAGGTATTGACATATCCTGATCCCCATTTACAAGACAAGTTTGTCCCCAAGGCAGTATTTCTAAATTAATACTACATTATAATTATGCACTCATAAACACATATACACGCAATCATTTCAACGCTCTATTTTATAATATAAAAAAAAATCAAAAGGACCTCATGAATATGTATATTTTATTTGGACTAAAATTAAGTGAGACTAACGAACCGTGGTCCGTCTATTGATTGTAATAGTTGGGTTACCCATTCTAATCATTGCGTAGTCGCTTTAATAAACATTCTTTGTGTTGACAATAGACTCGACCTACGACACGGTGAACATTAAATACGACATAGATTTGTATACAAGTAGATAGAGTATCACAATTGCTTTCATTGTCCACAGGTCACCTCGGGGGGGGGGGGTGGAGAAAAAAAAGGGGGAGGGATCTTACCCAACTGACCAGTGACTGACCAGTGACTGAATGGATGAGAAAAAGAACGAACCTATATATGTGTCTCGTGTATGAAGATTGGAGCTGAATGAAAGTACACCAGTGCTACGAAGATTGAGGGATACAAATACCTTGACATCAAAAAAGTTTTTTGTTTTTTTTCAATTTTAAAGTGTTGTTTTGTTAACGTAGGTGTTTGGTCACAAAAAAATTATCGTGTTTCTGTTTTTGTATGCGGAATGCGTGTGTGATGTTGTATATATTTTGTGTTGTGTGTGTGTGGTCTTTAAGATTATGTGTGTTTTGTGTCGAGTGTGTATGTGTTGTCATTGGTGTGAGAGGTGTGTGTATGAACGGCTTTGTCTAGTCTTGAGACTGTCCATGTAACGTTTTTCCCCACTTTGTAACACAATGAGCCTAAAAGTACTTGTTTTTGTTCAAGTTGGCGTCAGAACTGGAACTTTCTTGAGTGTGTATGAGCTTGTGTAGGTGGTGTTAAGAATATTATTGCGGTGTGTGTGTGTGAGAGATATAGATTGTGTGTGGTGTTGTGTGTATAATATTGTTGCGTGTGATGACGTTCTATGTGTCGTGTTGTGTGTGTGGTATTGAATGTGTGTGGTGGAATATGTGTGCGCTGATGAGTGTGTACATCTGTTTACTTTATATGATGAAATCATTTTGGTGTTGATTTATAAACCCCAGCACTAGGTCAACACTAGGCAAGACCAATCGTCAGAGAAGGCCTGAACATTGACCTGCAACGTCGCAACCTGTGGGCAGTTTAAACCAATAGCTCGTTGACACGTTACAGGTCTGTACGACGTGGCAACGAGCTATTGGTCTCCACTGACCACAGGTTGCGACGTCGCAGGTCAGTGTTGACGCCTTCTACAACGAAAGTTGTTTACACTAGGTCAGGTGTGTACTTTTTGTTTCCTCGGAGGTGGGGAGCAATGTGTGGAGCACAACGGGGCAAATGTATTTTTGGGTCAAAGGGAGCATATTTAATCAAAAACATGGTCACGTGACATCCAATGTGCAAATGGCAAATTAAAAAAACATCAAGTGTAGTCTTCAGTCATCTGATCACCCCACTGTGCAGTGCATGTAGTATTGAAACATTAACTCTCTTCACTGGATTATAAGGACAGCCAATGACTTCTCTGAAAATGGAAGAAACTTTGGGTTAAACTTCATTTAGACACGTTCAATTAAACCTAAAGTTACAATAGAATACTAAGGCTTGTCTTCAAGTCCCAAGATACATGAGGAAAGCGACTACTTTTGTTATAATCGTGTCTTGCACCTGTTCAAGTCAATGTCTACCTGAGCAACATGCTATTAAATCAACGGTAGACTTTGAAATGAGCGAAATACTCATTGGACTATGATTGAGCTCTTAATATCTAACGACGGATTTCTCTTGGTGTTCATACAATTATTTAAAGTGTTGGTCTAGGCTGATCTGACAACAACAACAACAAAAAGTTTATATATTATCTAACTTGTTTGACTCAATAAGTACATATTGGCAAAGAAAGTAAAGCTACATAGATACATCAAGAGATATAGAGAAAAAGAGAAACTGACAGGCAAAAATAGATAGATTGACTGACAGACAGACAGATAGATAGATAGATAGATAGATAGATAGATAGATAGATAGATAGATAGATAGATAGATAGATAGATAGATAGATAGATAGATAGATAGATAGATAGATAGATAGATAGATAATTAAAGTAAATTGTAATTTTGAAAGTAATAATTTAATTTCTTCTGTTAAACCTAATGCGAATTTTTTTTTCAAATCAAATGATTGCTTTCGGGTGATGGTAAACTCATTTAGTTGGGTCAGAGGGTTTGTGCTCTGTTCAGAGTTACTTCTACATCGACACCTGATGTCTTTACTTTCCTGTCTTTCTACAATGCTATCCTGTGCTATTTCTGTCCTTTGAGTTGATGGCAAGAATACAATTACACTTTGTAGAAGTAACAATTATTTTTCATTGTAGGCCTATACCCCCCCCCCCCCCCGAATTTAGTGACTGATTTGTAACATTGATTTTGCTTTTTTAGGTGAGTTAGTTAAGGAAGATTTTGATTTCAAAAACCCCCTCCAAAATTTACAATAAACCCCCTCTTCAATATAAAATAAGCAAATTACACACTTTAAATTCTATGAGAGTAGCCAAAGGGGTTTTGAGTTTACCCCCCCCACTTCTTCAGTAGGGTTTGAAGCTAAAAAATACCTCTTCAATAAACCCCCTCTTCAATATAAAAAAAGGAAATTACGCACTCAAAATGCTATGAGCGTAGCTAAATGGGTTTTGACTCAGTTTTCAGTTTAAACCCTCCTTCAGCTGGGTTTGAAGGTAAAAAATATATCTTTAGTGTAAGAAAAAAAAAGCAAATTACGCACTCAAAATTCAATGAGCGTTGCCAAAAGAGGTTTTGAGTTTAAACCCCCCTTCAGAGGAGTTTGATGCTAAAAAATACCTCTTGAATATAAAAAAAGCAAATTACACACTAAAATTATTTGAGCGTAGCCAATCCAATTGGTGGTTTTGAGTTTAAACCACTCTCCTACAGATGGCTTTGTTTTAAGTTTGAAACCTCTTCAGATGGTTTTGAGTTTAAGATACCCCTACAGATCATTTTGAGGTAGAAAACCTCTATCTCAAATATTATTCTAAAGCTACAGTTACTAAATTCTATTACCGTAGCTAAAAGGGGTTTTGAATTAAAAAAAAACAGCTCCAGAGATTTTTTAGTTTAAAACCCCCAACAGATGATTTTGACGATAAAGCTTCCCTTTTCAATAAAAAAAAATCTAAAGCAAACTACAGTCACTTAATTCCAAGAGCATATCTTATCTTATCTTATATAATACAGACGTTACTTCAAAAAAGAAGATGATTACGTCCTACGCGTCATGCATTTAGTCATGCATATTAACCAATGACTTAAATTCTGCCAAGTCACTGGTCCTCCTGGCTAGCTCAGGCAACCCATTCCATACTCTAATAGCACTAGGGAAGAAGGAGCACTTGTACAAATTTGTCCTAGCATATGGGACGAGGAATGTGCCTTTATCTTTGTGTCTTTCAGAGGTTACACATTTCTAGCAGTGGCGGGGCTCCATTAATAAAGTGCAGTGAATAGTCATCTGCCGAAATTGAAAAACACTAAATGTGGCTCAACAAAGAAGGCTAAGACAGGTTTTAGGAGTCAGTTATAGAGATCGGGTCCAAATCAAGGAAATCCTATGCCGAACTGGGAGTCGACCCCTTAGTAAGATTGTGACAGAGCGTCGCATGAAGTTTGCTGGACAGGTTCTCCGACAAAATGAATTACGCATAAGAAGAGTTGCGATGACATCCTAGTACAACTTGACGCCGCACATTCATGGAGGTCCTCAGAGCAGGTGGGAAGAGGCTTCAGACATTACCAGTGACAGATTTTTATGGAAATGGGCAAATGCGCCGAACGGCGCGGGAGGGTCTAAGTCAGTAAGAATAGCACATTAGGTTTTTGAAATAAAACTTTTTAATAGCAGGAAAATGCACTGTAGATACCTCAGAATATGCATTTTGCTGGCTTTCAATACCAGAAATAGTGCTTGGCGGCTCCTAGCACTCCCCCAGACCCCCTTGCTAGTAATGGCGGGGAATCTACAACTTTTCCACTAACTCCAGGAAGAACCTATTCTAGGACACAATAAACGTCTTCCGAAAGAATGAAGGGTCAGAATGTAATGAAGATTATGTACACACACACACATATTTTTTTTCTCGGGGGGGGGGGGGGGTTTCGGCGAAAAAAAATCCTGGCTACGCCCATATATATATATATATAACATATCTATGGCCTCATTATATTGAACGATTTATTTCAAATATGTAATATAACGTGTGGCATGGGAGAGAAATCTCTACCTGAAATCGTTTGACGTAACCTTTTTGAATTATCTCCTCGTGTTCACAGGCTGGGGACATTCCCAAAGCCAGTCTCTGAAAACAGAAATGCAAGTGACGTCATGTGACACAATCAAATGATAGAAAACATGAATAAAGATCACGTCTGCAGAGTAAAACTTTTACATATCCAGATTTCATTTCTATAAATGTATGCATTTTATTTGGAAATTTTTTATACAAGGCGGAAAAAACTATAAACAGCAATCTTTGTGGTATATCTAGTGTAAAAGAGAAAGAGAGTGTTGCTAAGATACACCCGTACAGGCCTCTATGGATGTGTCTATTACAACGTGTATAATACACTTTTTTTTTTGCTCTTTTTTTTTAGCATTTCAGAATCACATCCTCTAAGCTCTGCCGTTTGTGAGACAAAAGCATTTTGTGGCAAGCATTGAACTTGGTCTCTATGACTTTTAAGTTATTAAAAAAAAAACACAACTAACAAGTGGTAATTAAGGACAATTTATAGGAAGATCACTTGCCACACATTGAGACATTGAATGTGTGTGTGTATATATGTGCGTGTGTCTGTAAATGTGCAGTTCTTTCCCTTATATAAGATTTGTTTTTATTTTAAAAAATATTTTGCTTGTTAACAATAGAAATTCAAATTTCTTTGCCCGCTCGCTAGTAACAAAGTCACATTGTATTTATTTAGTTGACAACAGCAATCGTTCAATCGTTCTGTGAATCTGTTTATTTATTACGAAATTTCTCAAAAACGTTCTCTTTTTATTTTGCTTTCGTTTTTCTTACATCGCCTCCCCATTTCTCCATATCCCATTCTCGTCTCTATCTCCGTTGTTTGTATTTTATTGCTGAAGATTTTAAAGATGGAAATGCAAACAAAGAGCGAGATTATTGCGTTGAAACCTTTTGGGGAACATTCTCAATATTGAATGTATTCGAGGCGTATGGACAACAATAATTAGTGACATGATCTTCTGAAGACAAATACAAACAAATAAACAAAAACAATTTACAAGAAATCGACTTAAGCTTTATGAGGTCTTGCAGTGGCGTAGCTACGAATTCGGAAGCACGGGGAGCTTGACCTTTTTTAGGGGCCCCTGCATTTTGACAGTCGATATCATGACATGAGATAATGTACTTAATAAATATGTCTTAATTCCAGTACCTGTATATCAGTAAAATGAACAAAAAATAATCTTTAGGACATTTTAAATGAATAACACCGTTGTTTACTGGCGAGCTAGTGCACAAGTGACAAATCTCAATTCATATCGCCTCACGTCGTGCTTTCTGTCCAGCAAAGGCATCTATAACACCATCTAGCTCTAGATCAAGGCTGTCTAGTAGTTTTGACTCCACGTGAATAGCAAAATTACATGGCAGTGGCGTAATATTTAATATATCATGTAAAAAAAAATTAGAACATCCATTAGTGGACCCATCATCTGGGGGGCCGGGGGGACTTTCGAATTCGGACCCCCTCCCCTAACCTAGCTACGCCACTGGGGTATTGTGAGTAGTTGTGAGAAGGGAAAGAGCTTATAGTACGAAGATGTCTGACCTGCTTACAGGAACCTTTCAACCGGAAGAACTTGTAGACAAAATATCCCGGTACCAGGATCATGGAAGAGATGCCTATGATCCAGCCTATGATATTGGCGTAGTACGGGTAGACGTAGGTCCCTACTGACGTCCTGTAGGTCAGTGGTTGGTAGGAGATGATACTGGAAGCCACGATGACCTATTCAACAGAACATTTCAACTTCTGACATTAAAAAAATTTCAAACGGGATAATATTTAAATGTTAAAATGGTCGGCCTCTACTTATGAAAATGAATATATACATATATAAAGTTAAGTAGAGTTTGTTTACGTTTGAAATTTATTGTGCAGATAAAAACTTTGCAGATAAGCGTGTTTATAATGACTAGACAGATAAGCGTGTTTATAATGACTAGATAGATAGGCGTGTTTATAATGACTAGACAGATAAGCGTGTTTATAATGACTAGACAGATAGGAGTGTTTATAATGACTAGACAGATAAGCGTGTTTATAATGACTAGAAAGATAAGCGTGTTTATTATGACTAGACAGATAAGCGTGTTTATAATGACTAGATAGATAAGCGTGTTTATAATGACTAGACAGATAAGCGTGTTTATAATGACTAGATAGATAAGCGTGTTTATAATGACTAGACAGATAAGCGTGTTTATAATGACTAGATAGATAAGCGTGTTTATAATGACTAGACAGATAAGCGTGTTTATAATGACTAGACAGATAAGCGTGTTTATAATGACTAGACAGATAAGCGTGTTAATAATGACTAGATAGATAAGCGTGTTTATAATGACTAGATAGATAAGCGTGTTTATAATGACTAGATAGATAAGCGTGTTTATAATGACTAGATAGATAAGCGTGTTTATAATGACTAGACAGATAAGCGTGTTTATAATGACTAGACAGATAAGCGTGTTTATAATGACTAGACAGATAAGCGTGTTTATAATGACTAGATAGATAAGCGTGTTTATAATGACTAGACAGATAAGCGTGTTTATAATGACTAGACAGATAAGCGTGTTTATAATGACTAGACAGATAAGCGTGTTTATAATGACTAGACAGATAAGCGTGTTTATAATGACTAGACAGATAAGCGTGTTTATAATGACTAGACAGATAAGCGTGTTTATAATGACTAGATAGATAAGCGTGTTTATAATGACTAGATAGATAAGCGTGTTTATAATGACTAGACAGATAAGCGTGTTTATAATGACTAGACAGATAAGCGTGTTTATAATGACTAGACAGATAAGCGTGTTTATAATGACTAGACAGATAAGCGTGTTTATAATGACTAGACAGATAAGCGTGTTTATAATGACTAGACAGATAAGCGTGTTTATAATGACTAGACAGATAAGCGTGTTTATAATGACTAGACAGATAAGCGTGTTTATAATGACTAGACAGATAAGCGTGTTTATAATGACTAGACAGATAAGCGTGTGTTTATAATGACTAGACAGATAAGCGTGTGTTTATAATGACTAGACAGATAAGCGTGTTTATAATGACTAGATAGATAAGCGTGTTTATAATGACTAGACAGATAAGCGTGTTTATAATGACTAGACAGATAAGCGTGTTTATAATGACTAGATATTTAGTCATGCAAGTGCAGGCAACTGTAGTTTGGTACATTTTCTATAATGCCTGTAACAAGGCGCATTTATCATTTTAAAGATGGGTGGTTGTGTAGTATGTGCTCCTGACTGTGCAACAATGATCCCGAGTTTAAGCCCTGCTAGCCGCCACTCCCTTGTGTCTTAAAGGAGGTTGATTTAGGGCGTAATAATTCTTTAATCCTGAAGGAACGCATTAATGTACAAGCCCAGTTCAAGGAGGTCTCATTATAAAAACAATGTTCACAAACCGACTCACTAATAGAAGAGAAGGACAAATAAATTTCCAACAAATCCTCCAGAAGATACTAGGTCGTTGTCCCGTCATTTTTTGAACGTCATCACAGAACTGTGGCATGCCTGGAAGTTGAAGTGGAGAAAATTACAAGATTTATTTTTCTTAAGCAAATATTTAAAATAAAAAAAACAAGAACAGTTCTTTAATAAGACTCATAGCTAGCCTGTAGCAAATACCCTCTAGCAGCACATAGCATGTAGCAAATACCCTCTAGCACATAGCCTGTAGCACATAGGTATAGAAATATTTTCACTTTTGACAATTAGGGTTGTGTGACTGCCATGAGCAGCTTGACTTTATCTATATGTTCAATTCATGATTGAACTCAAGCTGAGTTGGTGTTTGATTGTTCACTTGGCGAGTGCGTCAACCTTCTTATTTCCTTCTAGTTCAATATGTGCTGGTATCCATTGAATAACAATTTGTTTTTTTTTTGCTGTTGTTGTTGAACGTTATAACTGCTGTCCTGAGTCGTTTCATATAGGAGAAATCAGAGTTTTTCAAGCTTTGGAGGATTGTATTCGCATCGCTTAAAAAGACAAATTGACTGTGCGGGCGTGGTAGCAGCTAGTTCTAGTGTTTCCTTTTCTGATTTGTGGCTGTCAGAGAGCTCTCCAGTTGCAATGGATTTTTTAAAATAGTTTTTCTCCATCGGGCCATTCGATGATTATTCCAGCTCCTCCATTTGCGGTGGCTTAATGAAATGAGCCATCCTTGTAAACTCTGATGCCTCAAGACCAGACACAACAGAATGAGACAACGTATGTTCTGGAAGCTCAAAATTGGAACTAGTGAGTGGAGTGTCACCAGAGAATGCTGGCCATGTCCTTCAAAATTGCATTTTTTACCAAGATGCCCGAACAAGACACTGGCCCCAAAATACCCCTATAGAAAGAAAACTATATGGAGAGCTCCCTGATTTGGAAACTACTGCACAGTTCATCTCGTCTATTGGTCTAGTCATCTGAACGCTCCAACATAAAAATGAGAAGGAGGAAGAGAAAGGTTGTCAAAAGCAGAATGGAAACATTCTACCACAAGTCCAAGAGAAAGACCGGACCAGAGAGCTCTATGAGTGTCCATGTTTTTAGTGCTACAAAGATAATTAGATGCATATCAATGATAAATAAATCTCACTTGTCAGTTAATGCCTGCTAATCTTAATGGGGAATAAGAATATAAACATGCTTTAGACTACTAGACTGTTTTGTAACTATTGCATAACGAATAGTCTAATCCGTTCTTTTTGTTTGTAAATAATGTTTATTCTATAAATTACTGATGTGACTTCAAAAGAGAAGATAATTAGGTCCTACGTAATGAGATAATTATTGTAATATAATTGCTAATATACAAATGCCTATCTTAAATAAATTTAGGTTTAGGAGATTTCAGATTGGGATCTCGCCAGAGCTCTACATAAGAGTGCAGCCATCAAACAAACAAGATTTACCGTAGATCCAAGAGACAGCCACCACCTGACATAAGACAATGAACACGATGGAGGTGCCAGCAGCAAAGGTGTCCAGGATTGTAAAGACGTACATGCCTCCCTGGGAAGAATAGGAAATCATTTGATAAAAAAGACAGCTATTTAAAAAGTTCTTCAATTTCAGCAAAAGTAGAAGAAAAGAAATATATTGATGGGACAAATTAGGCACAGGCTGCACTTTTCACAGCATACATGTTTCAATAGTTTCAATTACATCCGCGCAGCCAGACTTACACAACCTAGCTCCACACACCATAGCTCCACACACACAGACTCACACAACCTAGCTCCACACACCATAGCTCCACACACACACACTTACTCAACCAAGCTCCACACACCATAGCTCCACACACACAGACTTACACAACCAAACTCCACACACCATAGCTCCACTCACCATAGCTCCACACACCATAGCTCCACACACACAGACTCACACAACCTAGCTCCACACAGCATAGCTCCACACACCCAGACTTACACAACCAAGCTCCACACACCCAGACTTACACAACCAAGCTCCACACACCCAGACTTACACAATCAAGCTCCACACACCATAGCTCCACACACCATAACTCCACACACCCAGACTTACTCAACCTAGCTACACACATTATAGCTCCACACACCCAGACTAACACAACCAAGCTCCACACACCATAGCTCCACACACCCAGACTTACACAACCAAGCTCCACACACCATAGCTCCACACACCCAGACTTACACAACCAAGCTCCACACACCATAGCTCCACACACACAGACTTACACAACCAAGCTCCACACACCATAGCTCCACTCACCATAGCTCCACACACACAGACTCACACAACCTAGCTCCACACACCCAGACTTACACAACCAAGCTCCACACACCCAGACTTACACAACCAAGACCAAGCTCCACACACCCAGACTTACACAACCAAGCTCCACACACCCAGACTTATACAATCAAGCTCCACACACCATAGCTCCACACACCATAGCTCCACACACCCAGACTTACTCAACCTAGCTACACACACCATAGCATCACACACCCAGACTAACACAACCAAGCTCCACACACCATAGCTCCACACACCCAGACTTACACAACCAAGCTCCACACAGCATAGCTCCACACACCCAGACTTACACAACCAAGCTCCACACACCCAGACTTACACAACCAAGCTCCACACACCATAGTTCCACACACCCAGACTTACACAACCAAGCTCCACACACCATAGTTCCACACACCCAGACTTACTCAACCAAGCTCCACACACCATAGCTCCACACACAAAGACTTACACAACCAAGCTCCACACACCATAGTTCCACACACCCAGACTTACACAACCAAGCTCCACACACCATAGTTCCACACACCCAGACTTACACAACCAAGCTCCACACACCATAGCTCCACACACCCAGACTTACACAAGCTAGCTCCACACACCCAGACTTTCACAACCAAGCTCCACACACCATAGCTCCACACACACAGACTTACACACCCAAGCTCTACACATCATAGCTTCTCACACACAGACTTACACACCCAATCTCCACACACCATAGCTCCACACACCCAGACTCACACAACCTAGCTCCACACACAATAACTCCACACCCACAGACTTACACACCCAAACTCTACACACTACATTGGTTTGACTGTATTCAAAAGTAACAATTCATCTCTAAGAAAACCAGAGCCAGAGGTGGCCTTATGGGGTGGCGAGAGGGGCAACTGTACCAGGCCCCGCGCCTTAGGTGGCCCAGTGAAAAAGAGAATTTTTTGTCACCGTCAGCCCATCGTGACCTTGATATGACATTCACCCAGTGCACTGCGCACTGTTAAGGTTGCCTTAGTCAGAGATAAAAGCGATTGGAACCAAAGAGTGAAACTTTCCAAAAAGAACTCACCTGCATCAAGCAAGGAATGGAGAACAAAAACGCTGACATGATGATGATCAATGTGAGAACCTCTCTAAAGTACTTGTACTTCATCAGCTGGGAGAGCTCATCTCTGATACCAGTCAGAGGAGACTCCAGGCCGCCAAACTGAAATAGAACATTTAATACAAATATGACCTTAGCATTTCTTGAATGTTTTCCACATTGAGTATTTACATAAAATAATAAAAAAAAGAAGAAGAAAAATAATAATATTTAAGGAAACAACTCCACATCTACAGCAACATCTTTCAATACTTGAAGAGCAATTTCCATTTTCGAAATCAAACCAAATTAGTTAATTATGACTATTTAATAAACTATTTGTTTGTTTTTATTGATTCGTGTGTAATCTTCAACAATAAATAATTGTGCGAAATTTCAACTTCATCTGAGAATGAGAAGTGGGCAAAATAACGTGTTTAAAACAATTTGTCTCAGACAGACAAACAGACAGACAGAGTGAGTTGATGAGAGTATTGTAATAATATTTAAGGGAACAACTCCACATTTACAGCCACACGATAATGTGTCCATGATTCCCAGGTTGGTTTTGGCAAGAGAGAGGATGCTGGGACCGGACCAGGTAATGTCTGTACACTCCTTTCTTGACCATGAAATAGATATTAACAAATCAGGTGGTCATATAAATTCATTATGCCCTGTGGTCAGAAGCTTCCAGGGAAGCATCACATCATTTGTTGCTTCATTATGCAAAGTTTTCCAGGAGAATACCACGTCACAGTTGGGATATCACTTAACTATAACATTAGTTGAATGCGTTTCCAGCTATTGCTAGTTAAACCCCCCCCCATTTACCAGCTCTGAAATGATTCACGAAACAACATCAGACGTAATGAGACGACAACATAAAGAAACGATATTGGAAGTAATATTGATGCTATATTAATGAACATCTCTCAACTATGGACATTAATAACAAATCACACCTAAAATCACTTCATTGTAATGTAGTGCATCAGATTATACGTAGGTCAACTACGGACGGTCAACACGTGTCCATCCCCTAATCACTACGCAGTCAGTAGTCTCCTCTGGACTTGTTTGTTGTTTTAAAAACGCCGCCAACACGTGTTTATATGCCTAAGTCAGAGCCTAAATGTTGAAAGTTTAGTTTAACATGCACAAAAATATTTGGAGTATTTTTTGACAAGTTCCAGAGTAAATCACCTGACAGGTAAACACTACAGGTATCTGACGTGTGCATGAACTTTACGTGTTGGCTACAAAACAAATATTATTAAACTAATTAACCAACTCATTTACACTTCGGATCTTAAAAAAATTATTTCCATCATTTTGAAATACTAGAGGAGGGCGGGACCAGACTTATAAATATGAATGTGCCTTGTGGTTCTGGTAAATGGGAGACAGAATAAGCATGGGCGTAGCCAGGATTTTTTTTCGGGGAGGGTTTTGGGGGGGGGGGTGATTCCACGGAAGACGTTTATTGTTTATTGTAGACACCCCGCCCTTGCTAGCAAGGGGCTCTGGGGGAGTTCGCAGCGCTATTTCTGGTATTGAAAGCCAACAAAATGCATATTCTGAGGTATCTACAGTGCATTATCTTGCTATTAAAAAGTTTTATTTCAAAAACCTAATGTGCTATTCTTACTGACTTAGACCCTCTCGCGCCGTTCGGCGCATTTTCCGGCAAGCTGTTTCCGCAACTCTTATTTTGCGTAATTCATTTTGTCGGAAAACATGTCCCGCAAAACCTCATGCGACGCTCTGTCACAACCTTACTAAGGATTCGACTCCCAGTTCGGCATATGATTTCTTTGATTTAAACCCGATCTCTATGACTGACTCCTAAAATCTGTCTTAGCCATCTTTGTTGAGACACATTTAATGATTTTCAATTTCGCCAGAAGACTATTCACACTTAATTAATGGAGCCCAAGCCACTGGTAGAAATTTGTAACCTTTCTTGACTACGCTCTTGGAATTAAATGCCTGTATTTCGCTTTAGATTTTATATCGAAAAGGAAAGTTTTTTCTTCAAATCATCTGTTGAGGGGTTTTAAACTAAAAAATCTCTGGGTTTTTTTTGTTTTGTTTTTAATTCAAAACCCCATTTAGCTACGATCATAGAATTTGGTGACTAGTTTGCTTTAAAATAATATTGAAGAGAGAGGTTTTCAACTCTAAACGCTCTGTAGGGGAATTTTAAACTCAAAACCATCTGGAGGGGTTTTAAACTTTAAAGAAAAAGCCATCTGGAGGAGGGGGATTTAAACTCAAAACCCCTTTGGCTACGATCATAGATTTTATAGTGTGTAATTTGCTTTTTTTTTTATATCGAAGAGGTACTTTTTAGCTTCAAACCCCAACTGGAAGGGGGAGTGGGGTTAAACTCAAAACCCCTTTGGCTACGCTCATAGATTTTATAGTGTGTAATTTGCTTTTTTTTATATTGAAGAGGTACTTTTTAGCTTCAAACCCCAACTGGAAGGGGGAGGGGGGTTAAACTCAAAACCCCTTTGGCTACGCTCATGAATTTTTAGTATCTAATTTGCTTTTTTTATATTGAAGATGGGGTTATCGTAAATTTTGGAGGTTTTTTTTTAATCAAAATCTTCCTCAACTGTGCTGTTGGAATTTCGTGATTGTTGTTTGCATTTTTTTGTTTTGTTTTATAGAAGAGGGGGATTTAAGTGCAAAAACCTCTGGTAGGGGGTTTAAAATTCAAAACCCCCTGTAGGGGGTTTTAAACTCAAAGCCCCCTGGTAGAGGGATTTGTATCTCAAAACCCCCTGATAGTGGTTTTTAAAATCTCAAAACCCCCTGGTAGGGGGGTTTAAACTCAAAACCCCCAGGTAGAGGGTTGTTAACTCAAAACTGCCTCGACTGTGCTGTGGTAAGTGATGATTTAGTATTAAAATCTCACCTAAAATAAACAAAATGAAAGCAAAAATCAGTCACTTAATTCCGCCCTCCCCCCCTTTGGGGGGGGGGGGGGGCTTTCATTTCGGGGGGGGGGGGTTTGAACCCCAAGAACCCCCCCCCCTGGCTACGCCCATGAGAATAAGTATAAAATACGGGACATAGTCCTCCCTTCTACAGAAGTCAGTTTGTGACTTAACCTCAGTGAAGTGTTCCTTAAGGATCGAGAGTTCTTCATTTTATGACCCTTTGACCCGGAAAAGGCTTTTATTCAGTGTCCAGAATGGACGATTGGCTCTTCTCCGACCTCTATGTCTGTAGGACCCACCCCCTCCATCAACTAGATGATCATGTCATCACGCGAGTCCGGAGGCCGAGACCACGAGGGGACGCTCCACATTCCTCTAATGTAGTCATGTGAGAGGAGACCTTGCAATATAAAGGTCATCTGTTAATGAGGGTATCATGTGGTTAGCACAAAGACCAACCGCCTTTTACTTTTCCCCGACTAATGTCAGGTTCCTATTAGAGCTGGGTGGACTCATAGGCGCCCAAGGACCCCCGAAATTAAATATCCCAGTCTTCATCAGGATTCAAACCCCGGACCCCTGGTTCAGCGCTTTGCAGAGCCTGAAAAATAAAATACAATCACTAAATTCTATGAGCGTAGCCAATGGGCTTTCAGTGTAACCCCCCCCCTTTTTCCAGAGTTTGAGTTTTGACCCTCCTTCACATGATTTTCAGTTTAAAACCCCCGAACAGAAGGTTTTGACAATAAAAGGGGTTTTGAGTTTTAAATCCCTTTGAGAGGGTTTTGAGGTTTAAAATCTCATCTTCAATATAAAATTAAAATAAACTACAATCACCAAATTCTATGAGCGTAGCCAATGGAGGTTTTCAGTTTAAACCCCCTTTCAGATGGTTTTGAATTTGAAGTCCATAAACAGATGGTTTTGACGATATAACCCCACATTTCCATAAAAAATCTAAAGCAAACTTTAGTAACCTAATTCCAGGAGCGTATCCAATAGGGGTTTGAGGTAATCCCCCTCCCTCTCAAACAAAAGAAAAAGCAAAGCTACAATTACTTAATGCCATGAGCGTAGCCGATGGGGGTTTTGTGATTACCCTTCACCTCTAATAAAAAACTAAAGCAAAACTACAGTTTCAAATTCTGACAGTCTCTGGGCTCCATTAATAAAGTAAAGTGAAAAGCAGAATTGTTTTTGACCTACAATTTGTTAATTAAAGTAGCCAGGATAATGCACTGAAGATACCTCAGAGTATGCATTTTTTTTTAGTTTTAAATACCGGAAATAATGTTTGGCGCAGGGGTTCCAGCTGGCAAGCAGTGAGATGTCTACTGTCTTTTCACTAACTCCAGGAAGAAACTATTCTAGAGTACAAAAAACGTCCGAGAGAATGAAGTTTGAGAATGTAATGAAGATTAATTACGTACACACACACACACACATATGTAGGTGCGGGGGGAATCCTTCCTAAAAAACACTAGCTACGCTCATGATGTGATGAATTACTGTCTTCAAACATCTCGTCATATTTTTGACTAGGCTAGCACGTGTGTCATTGGAAGCCATAGCCTTACCCGTCTGCTTCCTTCTTCCCTCCCCCATCACTTAGCACAAGTGTTCAAAACACACTCTCCGACCTCGTGACCTGTACTTAACGTCTTCTCTCTCTCCAGGAACATCAAGTTTGGATGCATATTGTCACTCAACAAATAAACTTGCTTAATGACGTAATACATCTGTGTGCACTTACAAGGTCAGCACATTATTTTTTTAAAAAAGTCAGGACGTTAATTAAGAGGCAGAGTGGATCCGAGCTAAATGTCTCCTCATTAACCTTTCTCTAATCCAATCCTATCTGAAGATTAATATTTTTGTATCCGTTTTTGTTGTCCTGTACTTAGGATTACAATTATATTCACAAAGACAGAAACCTGATACGTGTTTAACATTTAGTATAATCATTCATCAATTGAAAAACAGCTTTGATTAGGCACAATAATTGCAGTTACTTCTTCCCCCTGCCCTGTTTCAAATTGCTGAAGAGATTTAGGATTCCATATTGAAACAACTAAACCGAAGTAGGTGTATTAAATTCTTGGTGAAATAAACTTGAACTTTAACTTTTATTTATAAATATACATAGATTTACATTGAAAATAAAGACATAGCTCAGTACAAACAAACACCGTCATTTCTTTTCGCGTCTCCTCCCCCTCCACCAACACCCACTTGACAACATCAATCATGACAGACCATTTCATGGTTTCATCAGAAACATTCTCTCCTCTTTCCTCATGGTTACCTTGGAAACACACACATACACTCTTTAACAAATTGTAATTAAAAGACATTGTCGTTCTAAAAATCATAGACTTCGTGTGGGATAGAAGCACAAGCGTGATTGCAGGGCCGGCCTTAGCCAAAGTCTAACTAGGCAGCCGCTTAGGTCTCCCGATTGGCGGGCACCTCAACCGCAAATTAGATATTTCTTTAGAGAAGAAATTGTGGAACTTATGTCCAATGTTATTGTTAAGGCACACTAGGTTTTAAATAAATTGCGCACATTTATTTTTTCGATGTTTTTTAATTTTCTATTTCCTTTTAGGGCCACCAGATTCTCTTCACCTAGGGCCTCCAAGTATTTAAGACCGGTCCTGGTAATGGGCTAGGTCTTTCACGTGTCTGTAACAAGAAACAATGCACAACGGAATGAACATGAACTGTGAACTATTTCTGAAAAATGTTGAACTAATACGTGGTGAGAACATGAACCAATATAAAACAGGATCAGAAACAAAACAAACTATAGGACCCCAGCTATCTTCATGATAATAACCTTTTAGAACATTGTTCTTCATATATCTGTAGTTAAAACTTTCTTTATTTTTTAAATATCTTTACAGAGTTTAACTTTTCTTTGGTGACTTAAGTTGGATTCAAAACGACTTCAATGGAACGCTGGATTCAAAAAGACTAAAGTAGCAGAACATTGGATTCAAAAGACTCCATACATAAACTAGGCCTTAAAACAGAAAGTAGACACAAAATATGAATCAATGAAAAAATTAATTTGTGGTAATTGATTAATTTTGTTTAATATAGAAATGGGAAATAAATCCTGCAAGATTGAAAAATATGGCTGCATATATGTAAGCTTTTTTTTTTTTAAAGAAATATTTGTTTTATTTTTTTAGATTTTGCTTGTTTAAAAAAATATGAATACGTACCGCACTGTCGAGTCCAAGGGAGAGCAACATGAAGAAAAAGATTATGGCCCAGCCCACTGAACCCGGAAGTGTTGCTATGGCCTCAGGATAAACAATAAATACAAGACCTGGACCTATAGAAAAAAAACATTGTACCTATCATAAGCAGACTAGATCAATAGATGATAGATCTATACTACCAGGAACATTATCAAACAAAGTGATTTTTGAAAATCTGAGAGTAATTTTTTTTTATTAATCAAAACTTAAAAAAAAATAGACTAGTTGATTCATTAATGTTAGAAATTTGTTATGCACTATTTTTTTTAATAAAATGGAATTTGTTAGAAATATCAAAGAATTAGTAGTAACACAGAAGTGGGACAAAACTGGAGTAGACTCATTTTCTTTTGTGTGTGCAAATTAACTTAGCATTTAAAAAACAACAACATTTATGCCAGATGCTTTCCATAGCTCTACCTTCTGTGGCCACTTTGTCGATATCTTTCTGTGTCCTGAGGGCCATGTAGCCCAGATAGGAGAAGATGACGAAGCCACTAAATAAACTGGTGAATGAGTTGACGATGACAGTAATGATGCAGTCACTGAAAAAAAAATTAGTCACTATAGAAACTTGCTGAACGCTTAAAAAAAAATACTAACGCCCTATTTATTTTACTTAATTGGATAACGCCTGTGGTCAAAATTTCGCCACAATAAAAAACATTTTGAAGTCGATTAAAATTTAAAACACGAAACAATTCTTAACTTTGTTATACATCTCGTAATTTAGCACTCCCCTGTGAAAGTAAGGTCCTGAGAAAACTCTTTGATTGTCTGGACGTCTGCAAAGCCACCAGTCGTATGTAAGCGTGAAGTTTAGCTCTTATCCTTGGCATGTTATTTATACACTTAAACTTTACTAAGTCATTGGTTTCCTGGTTGATTCAGGCAACCCGTTCCATGCCCCTTATGACGATAATGAAGAAGGAACACTAACACCCAATTTGTTCTAGCAAATGGAATACAAATATGCCTTTATCTTTATGTCTTTCTGAGTAGTTTTAGTAAGTTTTGTTTTTGAATTTGTAAGTAATAGTTTAATTGCCTATGTATTAATACAACTTCACTTTCTTATCTTCTGTCCTGAAGAATCTAATGCGATGCGAATAGTAGCACTCACAACAAGAGTTAATAACCATAAGGCAACTTTATTGTTTGAAAACTTCCCATTTCACTCCTAGAATTTTTTTTGAAAAAAGAACTTCATGCAAAAGAAACAATTTGTTAAATGCATGTAGGAAACATTGGGTGAGTCGACACATACAAGACTACTAACTGCCACAACCCCAAACCCAGCCCCTAATTTGTTTTTTTTTTAAATTGAAGTGCAATTCCCGCCAAAATCTGTTAGTATTTTGTCGTACCGCTTACAGTCGTTGTGAAACTTGTTATAACTGGCATATGCAATATGCGTTCCAAAACCGGAACCAACAGAGAAAAAAATCTGGACAGCCGCATCAATCCAAACCTGTAAAGGAATACAACAAAACATTTTTTTTAGTGAATTGAAAACTTTCAGCAATCCAACCCCCTCCCCCACCACACCGTTTTTTTTTTCTCAGTTCCTTGACCTCGCAACTTCCAAAACTTTTGTTTTTGTCAGGTGCAGACAACCGCAGTCAAGAATGATATCAAACTATCAAAAGTTGAAATGGAACGTATCGCACTTAATGAGTTAATTAGCGGATTTAATAAAACGTGACAGCGTTCACTTAGTTAAAAGGACAGACAG
The DNA here is from genome assembly GCF_947242115.1 of Biomphalaria glabrata. Taxonomy (NCBI): domain Eukaryota; kingdom Metazoa; phylum Mollusca; class Gastropoda; family Planorbidae; genus Biomphalaria; species Biomphalaria glabrata. Next base: position 28,227,519 of record NC_074717.1, read on the forward strand.
GAAATACAAATTCACTTGTTAGCTTTACCAGTGTTAGGCTTACAAAACTATCTTTTTAATAGTAAAACAAAAATATATTTTTGATGTATACAATTATTATACATTTATTAACAAAACAAAAAAACAAAACAAAAACTTTGTATTCAACAGAAAAAGTTATAAGAACTCAAAACGTACAACTTTATCTCACAATAATGTAGTCGTTATTCAATTTCAAAGAAAATAATTAATTACCAAAAGTCAATTCACTAAATGGTTAATTTTTTAATTTATTCATGTTTTGTTAGGTACAATGAATAATCGTTTAAAGTTTCAACTTGAAACGAGAGTGGGTGAGGGAGAAATAACATGTACCACTATCTAAAAGGAACTAAACCCTACATATTTAATCATATATGTGAAAACTGAAGCATTAATTTAATAAAAATAATTGATTATCAGTAATTAATTGACTAACTGGTTATTTATTTTATCGATTCATTTCTTGTTTATGCTAATAAATAATTGTGTCTAAAGTTTCAACTTGATCGCACAATCTGTGTGGGAGAAAAAACATGTACCAAATTAGTATCAGACGCAGTGCGTTAAGTAAAGTTTACCCTGAATAAGTTGTTTTCTTTTTAAATACTTGTGTATTACTTAAATTTATATTTCACTGTCCAAGCCAGTATAAGCCATGAAATCAGGAATAATCTCAAGGGAAAGAATAAAATGAATAACAGCATCCAGAGCCATCTCAACTTACTTTGGGTTTTCTGAGGCTGTCTATCTTTGGTGTGATGAAGTAGCGTATCCCGTCCTCCGCCCCTGGCAGTAAGACGCCTCTGACCAACAGGATGGTCATGATGACGTACGGTAGAGTTGCTGTGATATAAACAACCTGATGTGAAGAGGGAGGAGAGAAGAGTGACTTTTACCAATATAACGAAATATAATATAATATAATATAATATAATATAATATAATATAATATAATATAATATAATATAATATAATATAATATAATATAATATAATATAATATAATATAATATAATATAATATAATATAATATAATATAATATAATATAATATAATATAATATAATATAATATAATATAATATAATATAATATAATATAATACCTAGCACTCCACACAGGATACGCCCGTTGATTTCTTCCCAGGCTTTATATTGTTTATTATGACCGAAATACCCACTTTTTTAAAAATTTTTAAATTGTAATAAACGAGCCACATATTAATAAGGCTAGTCTTCGATCCCGAAGATCAGTGAGGAATGCAGTATTTCCTGTGGCTGCGCAGCCCCAACTGTGACCTACATATTTTGAAGGCAAGCGTAACCATTGTCCGCAGGTGGTCGATTTAGATTTTCTTTTCACCGTCTGCGTCTGTCCTCGGCAGCGGATTTTCTTTTGGTCTCAAATGTGTATCCCGCGGCCTTTGAGAGTGACCTCAAGCTGTCTCGTTCTGAGGCCGCGTGCAATCAGGTGCTCTTTTCTATGTCAGCTAAGGCAAGTTGGCGCCTAAGCTGGTCTTTGAAGCGTTTACGTGGGGCGCCTCTGTTACGTCGACCACAAAAGAGGCCACATATTAACGATGAACCTAAAATACTCTTTTAGGCGTGAATTGGTGTATCTAGTAATGCCATAGAGAATAGCAAGTGGGGCAACCACCCCAGGCCTCTCTCCTGAGGGGGGCCCAGCGATCGTAAATCTCCTAGTCACATTCAACTTCGCAATCTAGAATATTTTTTATTAACTAGGACATGTTACTCAATATTTTGGTAGCTTCTCTGGTATCTATATGACACCAATTACCATGCAAGCTCTTAAGATGACATTTTGGGTTTTAAATACAGTTCAGTTGTGGTAAAGACAGCATCTTATGACCTGTCGATTCTACGAGGCTGTCATTGTTTAACAGTTCACCTTGGCATCAATAAAAACAAATAGCCGGAAGCTACAAATTAACATCGGATATTTCGTACATAAACAACATCCAATCCTATTTGAATAGGGAGACACATATTGATTAACTTTGAACCGGTTGCAGGGTAATAGGTATTTCTACAGAAAGAGTTATAGGTCTTTTATAGTGTTGTAGCATAAATGCAATTTTTGAAAAATTGTTTTTTTTAATGAAAATTAATAAAAAAAAAAATAGTCCAGTGTTTTCTTGACTTTCGAAGAGGATACGTTCCGAGACCGCCCGCGAAATTAAATTATTTAACTTTATATATGTACACTATTTTTGCAAACGAACTATTTCCCATTCTTTTAACAACTTTAACGCTCCAACTGTTTCTGACGTCAAGACCTGTGACGGGGCAACGAGCTATTGGTCTACACACCTAGCAGGTCAGTGGTGAGACATACTCTAACGATTGGTGGCGATTGAACCAGTTCATGTGCTATACTATTATTTCGGCCAATCAGCGTCCAGAAAATGTAGCGAAGGTCATCATCAACATTATCATCATTGTCGCTGTGACGGTTACACTTTTCATGTTCAGCAGCTGTTCTTAGCAGGATATCAAGAGAGAGGCTGGTCGATTCTTTCATGTCATCCAGCCAACTTTTCTTTGAACGAACCTTTCTTTGTGCTCCCTCCACTGTAGCTTGTCACGTCTTACAATATGTCTTACACACTGATGAGTGCTTCCTTTTTGCCAGCCAGACTGTTGACTTTTAGATATACAAACTCATTTGTATTATTTTCCTGCTATCTGTTACCCTACACAAAGTACTCAAGCTCCTCATGGGAAAACGAGAATCAGGTTCTCAAACTTCGGGTCATTTGAAAAATTAATGTCATTGGTCAACCATGTCACTGGCTAGGACTCCGAGTCACATGTTGAAATATCATATATCTTAATTTGTATTGCTCGTCACAAGTATGGGAAACAGAAGACATCGTCCTAACTGGTCCCACACAACAAAGTCCTGAGGACTTCCCACAGCGCAAAAGTCCTGACAAAATGTTTGACATCAATTTAAAGGAGACAAAGAATTTTGAGGCACCTTTGTTAAGATCGTTGCATATCCTCCTCACTTTTAAATAGCAATCACGGGCGGACTGGCTATATGGGCAAACGGGCAAATGCCCGGTGGGCCGGTACCAAAATGGGCCGGTCTGGTCGCGACCAAAGAAAAAAAAATTAAATGCAGACAACTTTAAAAAAAGTGACAGCAGCAAGACACAAAGACCCGAACACGTTTTCTTCTTGTTTTTTGTTTTTTTTTATTATTATTACAATTAATTTTGTTTGAAATTCAACAAGAATAAAATTTAAGAATTACACTATACACTGTACGTGTTATCATTTGTAAAACGTTAGAGCGTACTTTCTGTTATGCACGAGCGGCATGGCCTTCAACACTACTTTGATGTCTTCAAGACTGTTTGGCCTGATCATTTTGCTGGTCGGCATGGGCCTTTGATGGCACTCCTATTTTGTTTTACTCCTTCCCTCACCCGTTTTTTTTTTTTATGGTTCCATTGAAAGTTAACGAAAAAGAGGTGTAATAAGAAATAAAGGAACACTGAAGAGTAACCTAAAACAGGGCTTTATTAAACTAGAACGACACATGAACTGACGAAAGAGACTTGGACTGTAGCACACTAGATCAATGTTGTGAACACATTCTCACGACGTTACACAAACATAAACAAATAGTAACTATTTCACCACATTCACCCCGCCTAGAATTAAAATAGCAAGTATAGTAATATAGTAGGCCAATAGCATAAATAAAAGAGAATGCCAGTGCCTGTAATACAATAGATCAATAAATAGTGTCGAAATATTAATTTCTCTTGTAAACAATAGTGAATGGTGATGCAAAGAAACCTAAAAACCAGTATCTGTTGTATGACTTATAAACAATTACTAGTTTCTGTTTTAAATATTAACAAATAGTGTAGTAAGTAGACATGTACGTAAGTAAGTGAAAAGTAAACTCTAATATCAGTAGCAAGAGATAAACAATGCCAGTTTATGTAGAACATATGTAGTGCAATAAAGGAACAACTCTAGACTCTATAGTTCGGTCTGGTTCTTCTCTCTCTCAAGTTGTAACGGGGTTGACTATCCTGTTCTACAGTTTGGGAGTCACTAGTGAGTTCCTGAGCGTCAAGTGGGGTATTTTCAAGAGGAAGCGCTCGGAGGTCCTCAGAGCCTACCAGGGGTTCTTTCCTTTCTTGTATCACCGTAGGGGTGTTGACTGGTACTTCCGTGTTTTGAGTTTCTGGAGGATATTCATTATCCTCACCCTGAGGGAAGAACGAAGGTTCACTTGTTGTTGTGGATGGGGAGGGGGTGGGAGCCAAGCGTCTTAGAGAGACCGTCTCCTCTTTACCGCTGGGCAACCGTACGACAGCATATTGGGGGTTGCACATCAGCAATTCGACTTCCTCCGTGAGAGGATCATACTTTGAAGATCGGTTCTCTCTTCTCAGCAACACTCTACCTGGGCTAGATAGCCAAGTGGGGATAGATATCCCGAAGGAGGATTTCCGGTTGAACCGGAAAACTCTCTCATGTGGAGTTTCGTTTGTTGCCGTAGATAGTAATGATCTAATCGAGTATAGGGCCTGGTTCAAGACAAGCTCCCATCTCGAGATCGGGAGATCGAGGTCTTTCAGTGCTAAAGTAACAGCGTTCCATAGAGTTTTGTTTAGTCGTTCAATTTGTCCGTTGCCTGAAGGATTAAAGGCGGTTGTTCTACTTGTAGCTATTCCCCTCTCGTGCAGAAAGGATTGCACCTCCCTCGACATAAAGGACGTACCTCTGTCAGAATGGACGTACTCTGGCATCCCAACAAAGGAAAACAGCTGATTGAAACACTTTATGACAGTGGATGAGGACATATCGGGACATGGGTAGGCAAATGGGAAGCGTGAGTACTCATCCACCATTGTTAATAAGTATTTATTGTGAGTAGCAGATGGGAGTGGCCCCTTAAAATCAATGCTTACTCTCTGAAATGGTTGGGTAGCTTTGATGAGGGTGCCTGAAAACTGTTTGAAGAATCTAGGCTTCAGTTTAGCGCCAAGCATAAATTGTAATAAGAAATAAAGGAACACTGAAGAGTAACCTAAAACAGGGCTTTATTAAACTAGAACGACACATGAACTGACGAAAGAGACTTGGACTGTAGCACACTAGATCAATGTTGTGAACACATTCTCACGACGTTACACAAACATAAACAAATAGTAACTATTTCACCACAAGAGGGATGGGAGAGGTTAAGTTTGAAAACATTGATATAATGCGTCAAAAGGGGAGACAATTAGCTCGTTAACAAAACTTAATAGAAGTTAAATTAAACACATACACACAGCCGCGAAATAGCAAACCACCCAACTTATTCATAGCTCAATATGGGTATAACCGTATAAAGCTCTACTTTCTGCGATTGGAAAAGAAAAAAGTAATTTTCTTGTTGTTTATTTGTAATAACAGATCTAAAAATACTACACTTAAGGCTTACAAAAAAAAATTATTTAGTTAAAACATAAATCTAGATCGAAACCAACAAAAGTACATTTATGATTGTATGATTAATGGCAAATTTATGCTTAGTACGAAGTCATTGATGATGAAAATTATTACAATAATTTATATAGCGCTGTCACATCCGATATTTAATGAAAGGAGATTTAGAATCATTTTTATTTTAAATAATATATTCATATACAAATCGCTTTTTTGAGAATGTACTAGGACGAAGCAAGAGCTTTAACACATTTAGAAGTACCTCTCTAACCGTTCTGCTTTCTCTTATCTTGTAAAGGAATATATATAGTTCGTCCATCGTAGTTAGATTATGACCACTTTGTCATCCAGGGGGCTGAGGGCTTTGCACTGGGGTTTTATGTCTCCTCGTGTGGCTGGTGAGATCCATGTGAGCCCGGAATGTTCGGCCGCACACTGGGCAGGTTATTCCAGCTGGAGCTAGTGTCATTGGCCTTGCTTTTCTTCTCTGGCGTTTTTCTTCTGCCAGATTTGTTCTCTTTTCCTCAGCAACCTTGGCACCGGTTTTCACAGCGCGACGTCATGATGCTCTGTCATGTGCCTCTGTCTCAAAGGTGGCTGGGTCTATGCTGAACTCCTTCATAGAAGCTTTGAGGGTGTCCCTGAAGCGCTTTCTTTGACAACCTTGCGAGCTCTTTCCTTCGCTTAGTTGGCCATACAAGAGTCGTTTAAGGATGCGGTGGTCTTCCATTCTGCATACATGTCCAGCCCATAGCAGCTGGGACTGCATCAGGTTTGTGTGGATGCTTTGCAGACCCGCTCTTTGAAGGACTTCATTATCTGGTATTTTGTCTTGCCATTTGACATTCAGTATTTTTCACAGAAATGTCGTGGTAGTGATTCAGTTTCTTTGCATGTTAACTGTACACCATGGGCGTAGCCAGGGGGAGGTTTTTGGGGTTCAAACCCCCCCCCCCCGAAATGAAATCCCCCCCCCCAAAACCCTCCCCGAAAAAAATCCTGGCTACGCCCATGCTGTACACTATCAATGTTTCTGAGTCATAGAGCAATGTAAGGAGGACGACGGCTCGATAGACCCCTAGTTTTGTATTTGTGGTGATACCACTTTAAAGGAATGGGTTGCCTGAGTCAGCCAGGAAAACCAATGACTTAGCATATTTTAAGTCACAGATCAACATGCATGACTAGATTGACACATGAAATGCGTAGGACCTAGTTATATTTATTTTTTTGAAGAAACGTCTGTAATCTATAAATAATATCAAAAAGTTTGAAACTCATTAAGGCTGCTATTGTAGTGTTTATAGTTTTCAGACTACATACATGTATAAATAGAATACATTATGTAAGCCTACGAAAGCATACATCCAGTTTTCGATGCGTTATCAAACTTTATATATTTTGAATAGAATTAGGCTTACACCTATGTTAAAACACATGGGCGTAGCCGAGAGGGGAGGAGTTCAAACCATCACCGGCCTCAGATCTCATTGTCTGAAAGGGAAACTTTACTTACTTCCCCATTGCAGTCAACTTAAGCAAACTACAGTCACCAAATTTCATGAGCGTAGCCAAAAGGGGTTTTGTGGTTCCCCCCCCCCTCCACCTCCAATACAAAAACTAAAGCATTTTACTTTTTTCTACCAGTCGCTGGACTCCACTGAATAGAAGATTTAGTTTTTGATTTTTTTTAGCGGAAGAATAGCAGGCTAACTGCACTGTAGATACCGCAAAATATGCATTTTTAAAGCTTAAAATAACGTAAATAATGCTTGGATCCGGGGCTTCGCCCCGGACCCCACTGGGGGAGCTTGCAGCGCTCCCCCAGACTCCCTAGCTGTCCCTTGGCGGTGTATACTGCCTTTCACTAATTATAGGGAGTATTCTAGGGTAGAAAAGACGTTTGAAAGAATGAAAGATAAGAATGTAATGAAGATTAATTACATATAGACACACACTAATATATATATAAATTGCGGAGAGGTTTAAAATTCCCCCCCCCACACACACACACCAAAAATATATGACATGACATTTGTGGGCCGGTTTATATGGTAATGCCCGGGCCGGTTTTGATACCCAGTCCCCCCCTGATAGCAATCCAGTGCTTTAATTCCAAGGACACATTTCTAAACTACCGGGAATAATTGATGACTTTTGTGAACAAGAAGTTCAGGTATGATACTTCATGCGGATACTGTATAATATTGACGATGTGTTTATTAACCTTCTTAAATATCATGTCTAGTAATATAATTAATTCATTTATCTGAACTTTTCAAAATATACTTACAAAGTAATTCAATTACTTCTAGTGCATCAGACGAAGCTCAGTAACTCACCTTGCCGGTACTTTTGACGCCTTTCCACAGACAGAAGTACAAGACGGTGAAAGTTAGGAATGTACAGAGAAGAAGCTGCCACCTTATGACCCCGAGGTCCTCAAGTCCTGTGCTGTGATGGAGCTCCAGCATGCCACGTCTTAAACAGATGGTTTTATAACCAACACAAATTAATTGTATTAAGTAGCCTACGAATAATAAATCTAATAATTTCTAGTTAGGCATTTGATTAAAGCTCTTTTGATAGTGATACATTGCAGAAAAAAATAAATGTAAAAATATCAGTGATGTTTTCAAAAAAAGTTCTTCAGATTAGCCACATTCTGTATTGCTAAGATTATTACCCAAATATGGATTTATAATTATATGTAATTCGTCCATCGTGGTTCGATGATGACCACTTTTGTCATCCAGGGGGCTGAGGACTTTGCACTGGGGCTTTGTGCATCCTCGTGTGGCTGGTGAGACCTATGTGAGCCCGGAATGTTTGGCTGCCTACTGGGCAGGTTATTCCAGCTGGAGCTAGTGTCATTGGCCTTGCTTTTCTTCTCTGGCGCTTTTCTTTTGCTAGCGCTGTTTTCTTTTCCTCAGCAATCTGTGCGCCAGTTTTCACAGCGCGACGCCATGATGCTCTGTCATGTGCTTCTGTCTCCAAGGTGACTGGGTTTATGCTAAACGCTTTCAGAGAAACTTTGAGGGTGTCCCTGATGCGTTTTCTTTGTCCACTTTGTGAGTGCTTTCCTTCCCTTAATTTACCATACAGGATGCGGCGGTCTTCCATTCTGCAGACGTGTCCTGCTCATCGCAGCTGGGACTGCATCAGGATTATGTGGATGCTTTGCAGACCCGCTCTTCGAAGGACTTTAGTGTCTGGTATTTTTTCTTGCCATTTGACATACAATATTTTTCTAAGACATGTCCTGTGGGAGTGTTTCAGTTTCTTTGCATGTTTTCTGTACACTGACCACGTTTCTGAGGCATAGAGCAATGTAGGGAGGATGACAGCTCTATAGATCCCTAGCTTTGTATTTGTGGTGATACCACGTCTGTTCCAGACATTTTAGACATACTTATAATTCCAATGCAAATAACAGACTTTCTTTTTTAAAAAAAAAGGCAGTCTTCGACCCACCCACCTTTTTTTTTTTTTTAGTTTTAGTCAGCACGTCACACTTCCCTAGGTAGCGTGCCCTAGAGTTAAAGAAAGTTGGCTGAGGGTTAGAAGATGATACAAATTATGATCTAATGATCTAATTACGTTTTGGACATCTTTATTCAATTTCAAGGGAAATTATTTGTTATAAAAGAAATCAATGCAGAGAAGTCACTTTGTTTGTAGCTACCGTCAAGTCTTTAGCAATAGTGTCTGATTTTGAAAAAAAAACACCTTTTTTACTTTGCTGTCACCCCCCAATGTGCGTTCTTGGAATCTCCCAACGAACTTCCTGCCATACGACGGCAAAGAAACACAAGTGTTCTGAGATAATAAGAAGACACGTCTAAATGAACACTTACTGATGGACCGGAAGTGATCTTGTGTTCAGTTTGTTTCCCTTAACATTTGATTTCAGAGGCGTAGTGAGGTGGGGGGGGGCAAAGGGGCCACGATGCCTCAGGGCGCCACCCTCACGGGGGCTAGGCGTCACAATCAGCCTATATTTCTATGTGATGTTCATGGAAAATTGAGGGGTGGGGGCGCCATTAATGTACCTTACCCCGGGCGCACGTTTTGTTTTGTATTTGATGCCATCCACAATTTTTTTTTATATAATAAGTGCCCGCCCCTTCATCAGTAGCCTTCTGTTGTGAATAAGTTTTTGAATTTTGTTTAAATGGAACCTTAGAATTTCGCTTAATTTCTTGTACATTCTTTCTCACAGTCTGTTTCACTCCTCCATTCTCTTTCCAATAGTCTCCCAGGTTTGCTTTAAAAATACCTTCTTCTCTTCTCTTCTCTTCATTCTAAGTTTTTTTTTTTTTTTTTGTTATTTTACTTTTTTTTTATTCTTTTTTTTTCTGTGGAAGCAAATCTTCCATTTTTGAAATCTGTTATTCTTTTATTGTGCTTTTTTGTGTGTGATTTTTTTTCTTCAGTAGGTTCAAATTTTACAAGTGTGTAGGAGTTTGAAGAAAGTCTCCTCGGTTTCAATGGTTCTATTAATAAAAAATTTCTAAACACCACGTGACTCTATGACGTCAAAAAAGAATGGGCGTTGTCTCAGAATGACGTACTAAAAGTAGACAAGGGAAGATAAATGTGAAATCTCACTTAAATTTGAACTCGTCTGAAGGTCATATTTTCAGCAAGATACACCACAGGGGGAAGTAATTATCTTGACGTTCAGTGTTCAACGGTTACATTAATCTCAAAATAATAAAGAAAGGAAAATTATTTTTCAACAGACTCAAAATTTCAAATATAATAAATCTGTATAAAAAAAGTGTCTGCCAAATCGTGTGGCATGCGCTCCGAACTGTCATCAAGATCTCGAAAGACACGGGCTCGAATCCTCCAGACATCTACTCCAGCCCCTGCCCTCCTATGGCAAACTTGGTTCTATGTGTAATGATCTTCATTTCTGAAGAAGCATCTGAAACTTACACCCGTCAGAAAAAAGCTGACACAATTATTTTAACATCAAGTATTGCATTTAGATGACTACACATGGCAGCCTGATCGTGCCGTATGCGCGTTGGACTGTCAATCGAACGTCGATGGTCCCGGGATCATACATTGCCCGCTGCCATCCCCCCGTTGTCCGGAGGAAGGCTTGAACTAGGAAGTAGATTCTCTTCAACTTGGAAGGCACATCCGAAACTTGAAAAACATTTGACAAACATTTCCAGAAGTTATAAAGTACTGAAGAAACTCTTCTGACTTTCAACAATAGAGTCTGCACAAACAGATGGAAACTCGAACACAATATGTAAATATGAAGAAGTGTTTTAAATATAAATGTCTCAAATAAAACGTAGTCTTAACTATAGCTTTGAGTCTCAAATATAACACAGTTTCTCAAATATAACACAGTTTCTCAAATTGAAAGTACTGTATCAAATATAACAGGGTGTCTAAAATATACATTGGTTTATCAAATAATGTCTCAAATATAACACTTTGTTTGAAACATAATTTAATGTCTCCAATATAACTTAATGTCTCAAATAAAGCTTGAATGTCTCAAATATAACAGTGTCTTAACAATGATACATTGTCGGAAATATAGGTTTTTTTTTAGTATCTGAAATATAATTTACTTTCTCAAATATAGCTTAATGTCTCAAATATACCTTAATGTCGTAATATAACTTAATGTCTTAATAAAACTTACTGTCTTAATATAACTTAGTGTCATAATATAACTCTCAGCTATGTTACAATGTCGGGAATATAGCTTTGAGCCTAAACGCATACAAAAACTTACTCAAAATACTCCATGGTCGAGGAGACAGACACACTCGCATTGTATGTCCTGTTGTCCGGCGGCCGGGAGTCGACATCCGCGCCATCCGAAGCGCTGGAAGCGTTTGTGACATTGGCGTCCCAACCGATCTGCCAGCAGTTCCCGCTGTTGAAAGGGTTGAAACATGTGGTCCACGGCAAGACGCTGGTGAATGAGGCAAAGAGATAGAAGAAGCTCCAGCCAATGATGACGTTGTAATAGAAGGCCACTATGTAGGCCATGAAGCAAGAGGCGATGCCGATCCCTGAACAAGGAAGAAACAGAATTGACAGATGCTGCGTGAGTACCCGTCTCGTCATGAAGTTAATTTGATGGTATTCCTGAATTGTTCTTATCTTTTTACAAAACTTATATCAACTTACTTTCTCTGTCTGTCTTTCTGTCTGTCTGTGTGTACACATTATTTCCCCCACACCAATTCTCGGATCAAGCTAAAACTTCGCACAATTATTCATTGACATAGACAAGACATGAATCCATTTTTTTAAAGTAATCAATTAAACAATTAATTAATGGCAACTAATTATTTAGTTTGATACCAAAAAGCAAACTAATACTTCAGTATTTGCAGATAGGGCTAAATTTGTTGGGTTTAGTCCCCTTAAATAATTATCAACGCTATTTCTCCCTCATGCATTCTCCGATCAAATTGATATTTTAAACAATAATTTATTGGACCTAACAAAGTATGAATCAATAAACAAAGATACTCAATTACTCAATTAATTATTGGTAATTAATTATTTTGCATAATATCGAATACGGGAAATAACTTGTACATTATTGGTAGCATGGGCGTAGCCAGGATTTTTTTTTTGGGGGGGGGGGGGGGGTTGGGGGGGTGAATTTTTTCTCCCCCCCCGACCCCCCCCCCCCCCCCCGGCGAAAAAACAATTATATCTATTTATGTGTGTGTGTGTGTGCGTACAAAATCTTTATTACATTCTGACCCTTCATTCTTTCAGAAGACGTTTATTGTGCCCTAGAATAGGTTCTTCCATGAGTTAGTGGAAAAATTGTAGATTCTCCGCCATTACTAGCAAAGGGGTCTTGGGGAACGCTAGGAGCTCCCCCAACGCGGGGCGAAGCCCCGCCGCCAAGCACTATTTCTGATATTGAAAACCAACAAAATGCATATTCTGAGGTATCTACAGTGCATTTTCCTGCTATTAAAAAGTTCTATTTCAAAAACCTAATGTGTTATTCTTACTGACTAAGACCCTCCCTCGTCGTTCGGCGCATTTGCCATCAAGCTGTTTTCATAAAATTGTAGACTCCCCGCCAATACTAGCAAGGGGGTCTGGGGGAGCGTTAGGAGCTCCCCATCGCGGGGCGAAGCCCCGCTTCCAAGCACTATTTCTGGTATTGAAAGCCAAAAAAATGCATATTCTGAGGTATCTACACTGCATTTTCCTGCTATTAAAAAAGTTTTATTTCAAAAACCTAATGTAATATTCTTACTGACCTAGACCCTCCCACGCCGTTTGGAGCATTTGACGTCAAGCTGTTTCCATAAAAATCTGTGACTGGTAATGTCTGAAGCCTCTTCCCACCAACTATGAGGACCTCCATGAATGAGTGGCGTCAAGTTGTACTAGGATATCATTGCAACTCTTCTTATGCTTAATTCATTTTGTCGGAGAACATGTCCCGCAAACCTCATGCGTCGTTCTCTCACAATCTTACTAAGGGGTCGGTATAGGATTTCCTTGATTTAGACCTGATCTCTATAACTGACTCCTAAAATCTATCTTAGCCATCTTTGTTGAGCCACATTTAGTGTTTTTCGATTTCGGTAGATGACTATTAACTGCAGTTTATTAATGGAGCCCTGCCACTGGTAAAAATGTTTAACCTCTCTTGAATACGCTCTTGGAATTAAGTGACTGTAGATTGCTTTAGATTTTATATCGAAAAGAGAAGTTTTAACGTCAAAATCTTCTGTTGGGGGTTTTCCACCTCAAAATGTTCTGTAGGGGGATCTTAAACTCAAAACCCTCGATTGGCTTGGCTTCGCTCAAATAATTTTAGTGTGTAATTTGCTTTTTTTTTTATATTGAAGATGTATTTTTAGCACCAAACCCCTCTGAATGGGGGTTTAAACTCAAAACCCCTTTCGGCAACGTTCATAGCATTTTGAGTGCGTAATTTGCTTTTTTTTCTTACACTAAAGATGTATTTAAATTTATCCTCAAACCCCACTGGAGGGGAGTTTAAACTCAAAACCACTTTGACTACACTCATACCATTTTTATTTTTAGTGTATAATTTGCTTTGTTTTTATTATTAAAGAGGTATTTTTACCTTCAAACCCCGCTGAAGTGGGGTTTAAACTCAAAACTGAGTCAAAACAATTTAGCTACGCTCATAACATTTTGAGTGAGTAATTAGCTGCTTTTTTTATATTAAAGAGGGGGTTTATCGTAAATTTTAGACGGGGTTTTAAAATAAAAATCTTCCTTAACTGTGCTTTTGGAATTAGGGGATTTTCGTTTGCATTTTTTTTGTTTTGTTTTATAGAAGAGGGGAAGTTAACTGCAAAAACCCCAGGTAGGGGGTTTAAAACTCAAAACCCCTGGTAGGGGGTTTTAAACTCAAAACCCCTAGTAGTTTTTTTTTAACTCGAACCCCTCTGGTAGGGGTTTTAAACTCGAACCCCCCTGGTAGGGGTTTTTAAACTCGAACCCCCCCTAGTAGGTGGTTTTAAACTCGAACCCCCCTGGTAGGGGGTTTTAAACTCAAAAACCCCTGGTAGGGGGTTTTAAACTCAAAACCCCTTTGGTTGTGCTGGGGCAAGTGATGGTTTAGTATTAAAATCTCACCTAAAATAAACAAAATCAAAGCAAAAAATCAGTCACTAAATTCCGACTCCCCCCTTCGGGGGGGGGTTGAACCCCAAAACCCCACCCCACCTGGCTACGCCCATGATTGGTAGATATTGTTTTTAAGGACGGAGATTTTCGCATTAAGTTAAGCAACTTTTTTTAAAAAAGGATTTTTAAAAAAATTTCTTGTTTATATTTGGTTCTATATCTAGCCTTCAATGCTGAGAACTACGCTAGTACAGTAAGGCTCTGCAATTCACAAAAACCACAGTCGAGAGTTATTTACAATTCCTCTTATCAGTTTGCAAAGTCTTCATGGGTAGAACAAGGTGGATGGACACGGATCTAGAAAACGGCCTTTACGATTTTCAAAGAAATTTGCAGCTAAAGTATATTTTGGGGGAAAAAATACTACCTAATTGGCCACGCACAGAAAACTCTGGTTTGACCAATATGCTTTTTCGAAATATATTAATCTTTCAAATTAAATCTTGTGGAGGTGTAGACAATCTTTATTATGTATGCCGGCATGCTTTAAAGCAGTGATGCCCAAAATACGGCCCGCGGGCCAGATCCGGCCCGCGAAGTGGTTCCATCCGGCCCGCCTAAACGTTAGCACAAAGTGTAGAAGACAACCCTCGAAATAAAAAAGGATGACGAATGTATCTTTACCTACGTTATGGCCCCCTCTCTAGTGGCTAGCTAGGCCTACCATGAATTGTAACATTTGGGTGTTTATGAGTTGGGACTTTGAATGGACAATCTACCAGGAAAAGTGAACAGATATTTACTTATTTGTGGAACATGATAGTAGGCCAACATATTTGCTTCATTAGAAAAGTGTGGCTGTTTAAAAATACAACAACATATAAACGGCATTATGAAACAAATATGGCGACATTCTTGATTTGAGCCGCGAATGATAGATTGTTAAACTAGGGGTACTAGATCAACTGGTTTCTATTACTAATCAAATAGATTCAGGCTAATTTCATTTCGTTTTTTTTGTATCTTTTCGTGGCCCGCGACACGAGGGTTGGAAATGAAAATGGCCCGCCGGACAAGTAAGGTTGGGCATCACTGCTTTAAAGAATGAAAGAAAGAAATAGAAGTACTCGAACATTTTGCGCGCCGTCTTTTCAGTCTGGATCTATTGGCATATCACCAACATTTGAACCTTCTATGTCGCATATATGAGTCTGGTCTTCTAGTCTAGATGACTGTTTTGAAATGTTTCCATGTCTGGATCTGTATCACTAAACAAGAATTATATATACTCTCACTAGATTTATACATGCGCGGGATTATTTCTTTCGGGGGCGGAGGAATAGAGACAGAGTAAATTTCATTTTTTTTTAAATTATATTTAATTCATTAATTATTAAGACTAAAGTAATTGCTCTTCTTAAAGTCATCTGTTAATTTTAATTTGAGTAATTATAGCCTTACAAAAAAAGGGGAATTTTAAAAAAGCTTTGACAGACCATAAAATGGACCCAACTGACACGAAGAAGACGACTCGCTTAGTCTAATTCTATCTGTGTATTTCAATGAGACTACCTTTGAACATGGGGGCCATCTTGTCCCAGACAGCAGTTGGTCCACAACGGTTAAATTGACCCAAACACATCTCCATAAAAAACACAGGCATGGCTCCAAATATTAATGTGGTAAAATATGGAATAAGAAAAGCCCCTGAAAAAAAAAGAAGAGTAGGAATTATAAATCTATCCATCAATTTATCTATCTATCTATATAGAGGAGTATTAATAATAATATGGTGAACAATTAAAACAAAATACAACTCACTTTAACAACATAATAAAAAGAAGTCCTTCTGCTTATTTACCTGATTCCACTTTCAATGACTCTTCACATTAAACATTTAAAAAATGTTACTACTTCATGGCTACTGTAAGCCCCTCAATGAAAATTTTGAATAAGATTCATGCATCTAATTAAGATTTCACAGCTCATTATAGACATGGGATAACTTATCATAGCCTATATAATGCAACACATTCAAATAAATTGTATTAAAACCAACATGAAGTCATTCCCAGCACCTCTCTGCATAATACGAGTCACTTATCACAAAGTTTATATCAACTCTGTCTGTCTGGTACAATGTTTGTACACGTTATTTCTTTTACACCCATTCTTGGATCAAGTTGAAACTTCACACAATTATTTATTGTACAAAACAAATATGAATGAATAAAGAAAAATACAATTAGTCAATTAATTAGTGGTCATTAATTGTTTGCATTGATATTGAAAAAAAATCCTACATTATTGATAAGTTTTGTTTTAAAAAGAAGTATTTTTTTACAAATATCAACTCACTCTGCTTATCTGTTTGTTTGGTAAAAAGTTTGTACACGTTATTTCTCCCACACCCAATGACGGATTAAGCTGAAATAATTTTGCACAATCATTTCTTTTACCTGACAACACTAGAATCAATTTAAAAAATTAACTAATTAGTTAATTAACCATTGGTAATTAATTATTTTGTTTGGTATTTTGAACAAGGGAAAGAAATTGTACTTGACAGATGTGGTGCAATAAGCTAAATTAGTCCCCTTGAGGAATCTTGAGAGCCGAGTGAACATTTGTTATGCATTTAGAAAAAGATCATGTAAACATCTTATCTTATCTTATAAAATGCAGACGTTAATTCAAAAAAGAAGATGATTACGTCCTACGCGTCATGCATGTTAACCAATGACTTAAATTCCCACAAGCCATTTATTTTTCCTGGCTAGGCCAGGCAACACATTCCATGCTCTAACAGCACTAGGGAAGAAGGAGCATTTGTACAAATTTGTCCTAGCATATGGAACGTGGAGTGTATCATGCCCTTTATCTTGGTGTCTTTATGAGTATTTTATTAGATTTTGTATTTGAAGATTATGGTTTAGAGTTTTATGCATAATTGCTACTCTACTTTTACTTTAAATTCCCCAAGATACCCCCCTTCTTCTCTCAACCTTTCCCAACTGGTCCAGACAAGTGATAGGATCATAGCGAATTGAAAACTCTAAAATCTAAACAAAAACAATGAGTAAAAATATTTCTATCTCACACATTT
Source organism: Biomphalaria glabrata (assembly GCF_947242115.1). Lineage (NCBI taxonomy): Eukaryota > Metazoa > Mollusca > Gastropoda > Planorbidae > Biomphalaria > Biomphalaria glabrata. The sequence goes on from NC_074717.1 coordinate 28,244,745, forward strand.
ATATGTCTAGGTCTATCATACATGACTGGATTGATACAATTACATTTAATATAAGCTTTCTTTTTTTTAAATATTTTTTAATATATTTTTCTTGTTTATTTGTTGTTTGTAGTATAAAGTTACTATATTTTCAATGGATTGCAAAATACACTTCAAGATTAAAGAATAGGCTTGCTAATGTCTTATTTGATCTAGAATTCTTGGTAAAACTATTTAAACATAACGCCTTTTTTTTTTTTTAACCCAGACAGTGTTTCATTTGCTGCCAACTAAAAGTTAAAACGTAAAGTGCCAAGGTTTTAGAAACATCTGATCTTTATGAAATTAATGAGTGAAGCTTTAGTGTCTAAAGCTTTTCGTTTGAATGTTCGGTATAGAGTCGATAGACATTAAGTATTCACTAGGAAACGTTTGATTTAAATACATATAGTGTAGACCTGTTTTATAGACTTGATAAAATCGCATTGAATTTGGGATCAAAGAATGATAGCCGTTTGAAAGACAATTGGCAGGTCAATTTGAAGACCTCATCAACAGGATGCAGCAGGGTTTCTCTGGTCATCTATTTATATTGCTAAAAATTGTGGTATATTTAGGTTCCAACAAAGCGAGGTAGGCCTACGTACAGAAATATACCTGATCTAACTGAAAACTATATACAGCGACATACATAATACCTGATCTAACTGAAAACTATATACAGCGACATACATAATACCTGATCTAACTGAAAACTATATACAGCGACATACATAATACCTGATCTAACTGAAAACTATATACAGCGACATACATAATACCTGATCTAACTGAAAACTATATACAGCGACATACATAATACCTGATCTAACTGAAAACTATATACAGCGACATACATAATACCTGATCTAACTGAAAACTATATACAGCGACATACATAATACCTGATCTAACTGAAAACTATATACAGCGACATACATAATACCTGATCTAACTGAAAACTATATACAGCGACATACATAATACCTGATCTAACTGAAAACTATATACAGCGACATACATAATACCTGATCTAACTGAAAACTATATACAGCGACATACATAATACCTGATCTAACTGAAAACTATATACAGCGACATACATAATACCTGATCTAACTGAAAACTATATACAGCGATATACATAATACCTGATCTAACTGAAAACTATATACAGCGACATACATAATACCTGATCTAACTGAAAACTATATACAGCGACATACATAATACCTGATCTAACTGAAAACTATATACAGCGACATACATAATACCTGATCTAACTGAAAACTATATACAGCGACATACATAATACCTGATCTAACTGAAAACTATATACAGCGATATACATAATACCTGATCTAACTGAAAACTATATACAGCGACATACATAATACCTGATCTAACTGAAAACTATATACAGCGACATACATAATACCTGATCTAACTGAAAACTATATACAGCGATATACATAATACCTGATCTAACTGAAAACTATATACAGCGACATACATAATACCTGATCTAACTGAAAACTATATACAGCGACATACATAATACCTGATCTAACTGAAAACTATATACAGCGACATACATAATACCTGATCTAACTGAAAACTATATACAGCGACATACATAATACCTGATCTAACTGAAAACTATATACAGCGACATACATAATACCTGATCTAACTGAAAACTATATACAGCGACATACATAATACCTGATCTAGCTGAAAACTATATACAGCGACATACATAATACCTGATCTAGCTGAAAACTATATACAGCGACATACATAATACCTGATCTAGCTGAAAACTATATACAGCGACATACATAATACCTGATCTAGCTGAAAACTATATACAGCGATATACATAATACCTGATCTAGCTGAAAACTATATACAGCGACATACATAATACCTGATCTAACTGAAAACTATATACAGCGACATACATAATACCTGATCTAACTGAAAACTATATACAGCGACATACATAATACCTGATCTAACTGAAAACTATATACAGCGACATACATAATACCTGATCTAGCTGAAAACTATATACAGCGACATACATAATACCTGATCTAACTGAAAACTATATACAGCGACATAAATAATACCTGATCTAGCTGAAAACTATATACAGCGACATACATAATACCTGATCTAACTGAAAACTATATACAGCGACATAAATAATACCTGATCTAGCTGAAAACTATATACAGCGACATACATAATACCTGATCTAACTGAAAACTATATACAGCGACATACATAATACCTGATCTAGCTGAAAACTAGATACAGCGATATACATAATACCTGATCTAGCTGAAAACTAGATACAGCGACATACATAATACCTGATCTAGCTGAAAACTAGATACAGCGACATACATAATACCTGATCTAACTGAAAGCTATATACAGCGACATACATAATACCTGATCCAGCTGAAAACTAGATACAGCGACATACATAATACCTTATCTAGCTGAAAACTAGATACAGCGACATACATAATACCTGATCTAGCTGAAAACTAGATACAGCGACATACATATTACAACATACATGCAGCGACATACGTGCTTCAAAATACTTGCAAAATCTATGCAATTCAACCTAAATGCAGTGATCTACAGACATCGACGTGTAGAATTAAACTTAAGTAAATTACCATTTTAATTTCACGCTTTAACATTTTCTGATTTGAGTTTATGTGTTGTCATGTTCTAATTCTCATTGCACTATGCCTTGATAAGATTACGTCTTATATTGCCTTGATAAAATTACGTCTTATATTGCCTTGATAAAATTACGTCTTATATTGCCTTGATAAAATTACGTCTTATATTGCCTTGATAAAATTACATGTCTTATATTGCCTTGATAAAATTACGTCTTATATTGCCTTGATAAAATTACATGTCTTATATTGCCTTGATAAGATTACATGTCTTATATTGCCTTGATAAGATTACATGTCTTATATTGCCTTGATAAGATTACATGTCTTATATTGCCTTGATAAAATTACGTCTTATATTGCCTTGATAAGATTGCTTTTCTTATATTGCCTTGATAAGATTACATGTCTTATATTGCGTTGATAAGATTGCTTTTCTTAGATAGTCTTGATAAGATTACATGTGTTATTTCGTACTTATTAATCTCACGCCACAACTGAAATGATTAATCTTACTACATACAGCAGCCTAAATCATTTGAACCTATTTGTAATGTAGTGTGTGTGTGTGTGTGTTTGGATTGGCTGATTAGATTCTGATAATAACAATAACTTCATGTCTTGAGGAGAGGTCATAAAAAGGAGTGAATTGCTGTAAAAATCAATGAAAATGAAATCGGCGACTCAGTGACAGGAGGGTCATGTGTTTTACGCTAGCTAGAAAGTGTGCTGTATTTGGCCCTGACCTATTTGCTAAATACTTTGAAGAAACCAACTTCAGCCTTTGCTCTCACCTCCTCCATTTTTATAACACAAGAACGGGAATCTCCAAACATTGGACAAATCAACAGCGTAGCCGATAGTGGACAAGAGAAACTGGAACCTGTTTTCCCAGTGTTCCCTTGGGGGGAGGTTAAACTGGGCGGAATCACGTGACTTGGTGTCTTCTTTTGGATTGGATACGTCTGAGGAGATAGAAGTAATCAAGTATGACATTAACAAGTGCATGAAAAAAAAGTTCTTGAAAAAAAAAAAAAAAAGCTCTTCTATGAAGCGGGTAAATTTATGTAAGAGCGAATACTTCGCTCTCAATATCTAATGAGTGATAGATTTTTTTTAAAAAGGAAAATTTTTTTATTTGTTAAAATTATTACTGTAACACTTTTAAAAAAATTAAAGTGTCTGTAGTGTTGCTATCTGTTGGGGAGGTGGTTTAGGGCTGTAATTGTGTTTCTATCCTTGGGAAAGGAGATCAAGGGTTGCTTCAGTATTGCGATGCTTAAGAGAATGCGGTGTAGGGCAATTAAAGTTTTGCTATCCTTGAGAGAAGAAGGTGTAAGACTTCTATAATATTTCGATGCTAAGGGGAAAGCAGTGTAGGGCTGATAAGGCGTTAGTATCCTTGAGAGAAGAAGGTGTAACGCTGCTATAGTATTGCGATCCTGTGTTGGGAGTTGGTGGAGAGAAAAAGAAGCATCAGGCGGCTATTTTGTTGCGAACCTTTGTGGAATGTGGCAGGCCGTGTTCTATGACCCATGAACAATTGTATAGGAAGATGAGTTTGAGAACAATAACAGCTACAATCGCTACCCCATGTCTGGCTTTAGGCGGCCCACTGCATCCTCCACCCACCTGATGATATCCACCAACTAGCATCACCTCTGATTACCCCTGCCCACGCAAAGAACTGCAACGTCGCCCTTGATTAAGGGGGAGGCCACTATGAAACTGTTGAAAACAATTCAGTTCTACTTCTATTGAGATTTTTAGAGGTAATAAATGTCAAAGAAAATTGAGAGAGTGAGAGAGAGAGATAGAGAAGAAGAAGGAGGAAGGGAGAGAAAGAGGAAGAGGAAGGAGCAGGTAAAGAGTTGGGGAGGGGGGGGGGAGGCTGAAGAAAAAAAATGCGCCAGATAAAAAATGAGAAAAGTATATCAAAAGATAGACGTTGGGACACAGAGAGTGTCTGCATGTATCTGTGTGTGAGCGAGAGAGAGTGTGTGTGTATCTGTGTGTGAGCGAGAGAGAGTATGTGTGTGTGTGTGTCTATGAGGTGAGTGAGGTTGGAGGGAAAGCGAAGGAGATTATTACCTGTTGGTTCCTGTTTGTGCGTGCCATCTTCATTGTTAATTGGCCGAGTTAGGTCTACCTGTAGACACACAGAACAATACCTGGATCGTAGTGCATCTTTGGTTAGTAGTCTATTGATCTATCTATTGATGTAGTCGTCCAAACGTTAGTCTCCCTATACGTCATCATTCTGACTTGATCTACTCTCTCACACAAACACGTACACAGAAAAGCACACATACATACACTTTTTAACTCTCACACACGCACACAAACATCATGTAAACTTTTGAAAGAACAAATAAAAGTCAGAACTTTTTCAAATGAAGAAACAGAAGTACAATTTCAATAAAAGGTTTTATTTTATAATGCGTTTGATGTAGGATGAAATGTCTTCAGTTTTTGTCTAAGGAATTACAACACTGAAGTTAAACACATACTCCATAGGTATGTAACTTTCATAGCATTGATTCGAGCGCGCGCGCACACATGCACACACACACACACATTCGACTTGTAACTGACCTTCGACAGGTCTGGTCCATCACCTACGTAGTCTGGAAGATCTGATTGGGGTCCGTTGTCATTTACACCATCACTGTCCGGCACACCCTAGGGAAAAAATAAATAAAAGAGCTAGATCACTGATTCTCGGAATTTTTTTTTTATGCCATAGGTCCTTTATTCAGATAAATGTAAATTTTTAAAAAGTTTATCGCAACCATAACCCATTTCGAGCAAAGTTTTCTCGTAAAGAAAGTTGATAAAAACAGTTTACTTTGATAACCTACAAATTATCTGCAGAAGAGTCAATAAACGTCTAAACTTCATCACTTGACAATCCCATAATACTGCAGATCACAGCCTCACAGTTTGTCGATGACTGGGTGATGCTCGGGAGCATTGACTCCTTGGACTAGTTCAAGAATGTAAAAATTCTTCTTTGGAAAACAGAGTTCCAGATTTGAAGAACTGTTGTAATACATGCAATCAGGACGACTCGGAAGTCTTCACATTTCATGTGTCAACCAAGTCATGCATGATAATAAGTGATACGTTAGATCTTTCAAAGTTCTGATTATTTTTTTAAATTTAATATGCAAGCAGTTTTTTTCATATGTAATACATAACAAATTTTTTTTTTAAATGCAAAGGCGCCTGGTGATTACATATGCCCAACCTGCGACCGCAGCTGTGTATCAAGGATTTGCCTCTTTAGTCACACAAGAAGTTGCAAAAGGAAGAGATTTCCCTGAAGACGTAAAATGCCACAGACATTACAAAATATACTCCCTTTTAACAACTATTCACTATTAATAATACAATGAATGGGAGACTCTATTGATAAGGCCATTCTTAAGTATACTTTCTGAATATTATGCAAACGGTTTTGATTTTTTTGTATGAAAAAAGAAAGGTTCTTTAATATATTTGTATCAATAAATTAAGCGTTTTCTATTCAACGAGTTACTTCTGTTTTCAACTAAAATTTGTTTTAAAAGAAAAAAATGCATTAAGTTTGTTACTGTATGTATATAAGTCGAATTTAATTTAAATAATAAGCAGCGTTTTATACTATGCAACATACCACACTGTGCGCTGTGTACTTCGTATATAAGGTTTCAATGGAAAAGAAAAGTTTCTTCCTTCACATCCCCAATGAGAGATTTGGCCCTTTAGAAAACCATCAATTAGATAATCATTCCATAACATCAGCTGGACCAGATTAAAATTGAACAATACCTATGTCATAGTAAGTATTTTGAATACATATGTATTTAACAATGTAATGATCATAACATTAATCAATCTCAGTATCCTGTGATATCATGTCGTCAGTCGGACTAACAATACACTAGTATCGGCAACACTTTCTAAATGTAAATGTATCCCCTTTTTGTATTGGCGGAGATAGGGTTGAGGTTGTTCATAGTTTGTAGTTCATAGTTTGTAGTTCATTCAAGCTGAAAATATTGAAATCTTTCTTTTTACCTGCTTGAGTGGACCACTTTGGAGGCTGTTTTTGAGTTTGTGCTTCCACACAAACTACTTAGTAATTTTTTTTCCTTTAGGACTTTGGCCAGCTTTTAAAAGAAGTTAGCCAATTACTAAAGAAGATATATCTAGTAATTGGAAAAAGCTTTGGATTTTAGCGTTACACAAGACAGATCGACATTCTTCCGGTATTTAGAATAAACAAGGTTACAAAGACAGTTTGTGTGGAAATACAAACTCACATCGGCCCCCGAAGTGGTCCACCCAGCAAGGTAAAAGGCAGGTTTCAATATTTTCAGAAAGAATATCAGAATGAAATTCTATCAAAGGTTAATGACAGAGAAAAATAGAGAAAGAAGGTTGACCAATCATGTGTGTGCCCCAACGGTCCAGCAGACCAAAGGATAGGTGAAAGTGAAGGTGAAGCTAGATGTGAACCTGCCTAACTGATGTCTTAGAATGATTATCTAATTGATCTAAATGTTTTGTTAAGTGTAAATCTCTTATTCAAAGCCTCAAAAAAAATTTAAAAGTTTCCGATAAAAAATAAATCCTTTAGTTAAGTGTCCTAGCTCTAGTGTGTCGCGCTACAGTTCACGCGATAATATGAAAAACTACTTATTAATTGTTGTTTTAAATTATGTTCCACTTATATGCATATTAAATAGATTTTTTCTCTTTAAAAAAAGTTTTTTTTTGGTAAATATAGTAGTTAGTGTGAAAGAACTTAATTAACATGGCAAAGTAAAAAAAAAATTTACAAAAAATCTTAAACCCTTTGCATACATGTGTTAAAAATATGGTAAATAGTTATCTCACTTGCCAAACAGCCTCCCGTGTTTGTTACTATTAATAGTAAATAGTTGTAAAAATGGTATATTTTTATGAAGAAACGCATTGTTGATTTTAAAGAATTAAATTTTTCGCTTTCAGAAAAGAAAAAAGGTAGCCGTTGCATCAGAACTTTGAAAAGTATTAAAATATCATGATGTCAGATTTTCAATTTATTTTCTAGTTTACGAGATCTAAACGGGACGGACGGGCGAACGGACAGACAAACCACACAAAACTAATAGCGTCTATTCCCCTTTCGGGGGCCGCTAAAAATAGTTTTTACAATACCTGTATTTGAGTCACACTTTCTAAATGGGTGGGCAAAACCTTTTGGATGGGTGGACACGGTGCTTGCTAAACAACATTTTGTTTCTGAAGGGGAGTGGGGAGGGGGACGAATGGGGCGAGGTAAATTAGACATTTTTTTTAAACAAAGTTTAACATTTATTAGTAATTAAGAGCGAATTTATCGCTCTATAAGATGTATTGAAGTGGGTATTGTCCTTTTTTATGTTCATTATGTTTTTTTTTCCTTTTATAAATCAAATTTCTAATTGAAAGAGCAATCTTATACATCAATGGTGTTTCTGTATATGGACAATATTCATTCTGGTACATCAGTCATGGGTCGCATCAAATCACTGTGTCCAAACCGAAGGAACCAACCATTTTGGTCTTCATTAGCACTTTCTGTAGAAGTACAGAAGGTCCGGATAGTACCTTATCACCTGGCGGGTATGACATCACTGTTGCACTTTGTACTGGCCCCTAAGACTAAGACTGCTTTATTGATAGATACAACATAAAGAGTTCATTCAACAACTACCCACATGCATCTTGGTCCTTTTCATGTTTCCTGATCAACGGGTGGCGTTCATATAGTCTGACCGAGTAAGGTACGAACGAGTTTTTGTACCGCTCTGTTCTTGACAGTAGTCGCCCAAATAGTAAGTGAAGCGAAGTCGCAGGATTAGATCTGTCCTTCAGATCATCGGTCCATCAGACCGTAAGAGATCATCCTTTTAAGATCATCTGACCATCACACAATATTACCGTATGGCAATTGTACAATCAATCATTAATACTCATTAAGCCACAAGACTATCTGACAACCTGACCTTCTTTTTAATATTCAAGTTGGCAGTGTGAAATCACTTTTTCATCTTTTCTCTCCATCTCTCTTTCTCACTCTTCTTCTCTCCTTTCTTCAACTATATCTTCTCTCTCTCTATCTCTCTAACACACACATACACACACACTTTCTCTCTCTCTTTCTCACTCTCTCTCTTTCTATGATACATTTGTTTTTCACGAAAGGTTTTATCACAAGATCTTGAAAGTTTCAAAGAATGTTCGCTAACTCTCATTTGTTATGACATTTGGCACAACTCGACTGTCTAGTTACTCAACACATAATTCTTAGTTGTGATGGGTTTTTTTTTCAAGTAACATCAAACATTTCTCCCCAAGCCCAACCCACTCAAGAGTTGTTGTTTTATTGTTGTTTTTACTAAGATCTGGAAGTGCTTTTGACAATCTGTTGGTTGGTGAGTCTCTTTGTTATACGACTGAACGTTACCATTGGTGTCACCATCTTGGCTTTGTTCTTTGACCTTCGAACTCACTCTGGCAATGGCGTGTTGATGTGACGTTTTGGTGTTGCGAGCCTGGCCAGGCCATCAAGCAGCTCAAGGCCAAAATAACTCCACATGCAACCTTACTGTATTATTCTATCTAGATATGTGAGGCTCGCTATGACGGGGACTTGGGATTCTCGATTGAGCATGACGGGTTTCTAATTGGACCATTAAAGACCATTGAAATTATGAAATCATTAAAATTAGATTGTTTAAATCATAATTATTATGTGATATTTCAATGTTTTTAAGAAAAGATAACATATCATAAGAGATATGATAATTTGTATTGGTCCAATCAAATAGAAATTCCGTTTGACTACAGTTGACCACCTCAGCGTAACTACAGTAACAATAACAATATAGATGCATATACAAACAACATTCACACATGAAACACATACACACTCATAACCAGCGCTTTATAAATTAGACTTCTACGTACTCCTCGGTGACCACAGATAATCTCTGACCGAAAGTGGAATACAGGAGTTTTTAAATCTTTCTTTTTTAGTCCTAATGGAAAGGAGACGACCACTTCGTTCAGATCTGATGTAACAGTGGTTTAATGGGTGCAGGTTGTCTTTACGGATCGTGCGTGTTTTGGAAAGGCATCTTTCAAGTTCTTCAAGAGATGGTAGCTGTGTACGATGCTTTTTTAATATGTCTATTTAGTCGATGTCTTTGTGCCTGCGAAGTATTACCATACGAGCAGGTGACGGCAAAGTTAATTAGACTGCTGATGGCGGCTTTATAAAAAAGTTTAATTATTGTTTAGTAACATGTCAACTGTTATAAAAAAAATAGGAACAGAGACCAGCATGGATTTTATTTATATTCATTAATAATAATTGTTAGTGATACGCTGTCTCTTACCATTCCAACTGTCTGAAAGTTTAGATAATGAAGAGGGGGGGGGGGGGACACACACAAATAGCTCACTAGTCCCACAATAAAAGTAAAAAAAAAAAGTACAGTTTCCCTTTCAGACCTTGCGACCTATGGGGTCCCACAAGTTTTCAACCATTTTTAAAAATCTTTCAGCTTATTTCTTTTTTTTTTTTTTGTGAAGCGAAAACAAAATTCTTGGACAACAACTGATGTGTTAGAAAAGAAACAGCTTGAAAGAAGTGTATATTCTTTTACAAGGCTACCATACAATATGTGCGCACTTTCTTCATAAATTATATTATGAAAGCGTCTATTTGCATAGGACAGTATGACCAGTGTCCTGTTCTATTTGAGACGATATGACCAGTGTTGAGTTCAAAATTAAGAAGTTAAAGACCAGTGTCCAGTTCAATTTAAGATTATAAGACTAGTGTCCAGCTTGATTTAAAATGATATAACCAGTGTCCAGCTTGAGTTAAGATGAAGTGACCAGTGTCCATGTTGATTTAAGATGATATTACTAGTGTCCAGCCTGATTTAAGATAATAAGGTTAGTGTCCCTATTGACTTAAGTTGATATGTCTGTGACAAGTCGGATTAAAGATTTGGCCGTTTTGGGTGTCTAGGGGATTTTATAGTTTGAGAATCCTTACTTGCACATATAAACTACAAGCACAGCGTTATAATGCAGGCAACAAATACTATATTTAGATGTAAAACTATGTACAGTTTATTATACAAAGGATAGTTAAAAGGTAAAATGCTGTACAGATGCTAGAATGGGATCTAGCGTATTTACATTAGGAGACTATCATCATCAGATATTAGAACCAAATGGTCTGAGTGTCATTAGGCTGGTTGCTTAGCTTTTGGTCCGGTGCTGCACTGGTGAGACGGGTGTGGCTGGTACTGATGCTGTCTGCTGGTGGGCTGGCGTAGTGGATCCAGGCTCCGTGTGCAGTCCAACTTGTATGGTTGCAGAGCTAAGCTGCGTCTACCAATCAGTTAAGCCAGTGACGAGTCTGTGGCTAGCGTTGTTACTTGGACTCTTGAAGGATGAGTAGGTCTGATGTCTACAGATCTGGTGCCAGCAAATCTGCTATCAGCTTTAGGTTGCTAAGATTTCAGGCAGATGTAGCCTATAGATAAAAGCTGCAACGATATGATGTATGCGTCGGTTTAGCTACAATGATAACACTGGGAGGTAGATGCCTTTTCGTGAAGGACATCTTCAGACTGATGTATAGAAACCATAAGCTAGTTTCATATTTATCAAAGGGACCTAACAAATGAATATAGTGTCCCATCAAGGGAGATAACAATAATAATGGGGACTCCCATAAAGGGAAATAACAAACAGTAATAAGTGATATGTGATTAGTAATATAAGTGACGCTAGCCAATCACGGTGAATAGCAAGTACATACATCACTAAGATAAATGAGATGAAAGGAGAAGGGGAGATCAACGTGTGATACTCGCCCGTGCTCTCACATAAGTAAACATAGAGCATAAGTAAATACATACTCAGTAATAAGACATGTTTACAGAAATGCTTTGATAACTCCCTGCCAAGGAGTTAATCAATGATAATATAATAAAGGCTCGTGCTGAGCGCTAATATATCAGAGTTAAATTAATAATAGTTAAAGAGCTAAATACATCTGGTAAGAATTGTTAATAAATTCTAGTCCAGATGGTTTGAACATTTAGCCACAAAAGTCATGATATAAAATATATGTATACAGTAATCTACTTACATTATCCATGATAAGAATGCACAAATATATACACAAGTAATGTAGTAATAAATGCACAAATATACATATATACATTACTAAGTAAAATGGTTCTCAAGCACTTTACTAAGTTACATACCACCAATCCAAAGTGAAATAAGGGAGTGAAAATAGTCTAGAGCTCAAGCAAGAGATAGACGTGCTCCCTCTGGGCTCTCCAGCGTGAATGAGATCGGACGATGAAGTTTGTCCATATACACGTGGATAGCCAAGGGGGGGGGTGAGTGGCGGGAGATAGGTGCAAAGGTGGTCTAGACTATTTGACGTCTTTGACAAAAGGGGTCCACGCTTGACCGTGACGAGAGTTTCCGGGAGATAGACATTGCGCGAGGGCGCGAGTTGAAAGCCCAATCAAGGTGGTCAGGTGGATCATGAAGGGGAGATTATCAGAGCTGGGTACATCAATGGAGATTATGCCTTGATAAAGGCTAGTGCCAGACGAACAGTGTTGCCCGAGGCGTTGAGTTGAATGGGCACTTTGAAGTGACCAGCCGCTCCCAACAAGGGGGGGGGGTCCAACGGAGTTTTGCCAAGATAGGAAAAGGGGAGCGTACTCTTGTCAAGAGTCTAGTGTGGCACGTGTCAAGGTGGGGATAGTAAAATGTGACATCGCTGCCAAAGGGGGTGGGGTTGGATTGGAGGGGTGGTGGCGGTGTTTTTAGCGCTTGATTGGCTAAATTAATAAAATTGATGATTAATAGCGAGTAAATAAATTAATTAAATGCTTAGACCTGAGTGATACCTCGAGTGAGCTAAAATGGTTCGTCACAATGTCCAGGACGAAATGAAATTTGAAAATAAATACTCTATATGTATTATCTCTAGGTTTTCATCTCGCGAGGCAGCAATGTCCTAGCCAGATTTTGTGTATGTCCAGCTGCTAACTGTGCACTTTTCTTTCGAAACTTGTCTTTTACTTATCCAAAGTTTCTCTCTGAAGACTTCAATGTTACCAACTCAAAAATTACAAATGTACATCGTTAGATATCATTGTTACTACAATCTGCAGCCCATAATTCTTTGATACATTTTACTTCTGAAAACCTGATTTTCTGATAAAAAGAAGACAATTAATTATACCGGTTGAAACACTAATCATTATCTCAACATATTGTTTTATATACAAGAGTCGTTTCAACGAGTTTGTAATGGTCAATTCAGTTAATACCATCTTCTTTTCTAAGTGACTCATGAATAAGATTGCTACCACAATGCGGAGCTCCGATTACTCTGATTTGAACGAAATATTCACACATTGTGTTTATTTATAGTTTTTTTGCTACAAGAACCAAGATTGGGTGGCGGATATAGCTAGTATAAAGTTTTACCAGACTAACAGACATAGTGAGTTAATTAAAATAAGCTTTGTAAAAATAAAAAATAGTTTTGAAAAAAATCCGTGTTGTAATTAAATTTGTAATAGATCTGGGGGGAGGGGAAGAGAAAGATGGGGGTATCTGTGAGAATGATATGTGGTTGTTTTTTAAATGTGTTTATGAACCAAAATTTTACGACCTGAATTCGAACTCGCGGGCTCAAGCCTCCTCAATCCAATACACCAACCACCGTGCCAGCGAATAGTTTATGAAAATAGAAGGTTTTATAGTTATCTATTCTTAGTTTCAAACTTTAAAGAGACTTAGACTTAGACTTAGGTCGCATTGGGCGGCAAGCTGTCTCCATAAAGATCTGTCATTGGCAATGTCTGAAGCCTCCTCCCACCTGGTGTCCACTGTTTTGAGGTGTTCCATGAAGGTGTGTCGCCAAGTAATACGAGGACGTCCCTGTTTGCGCTTTCCTCGTATTGGCTTCTATGCTATCGCAACTCTTGGTGTGCGTAATTCATTTTGACGTAGAACATGTCCCGCAAACCTCATGCGACGCTCTGTCACAACCTCACTAAGTGTTCGACTCCCAGTTCGGCATAGGATTTCCTTGTTTGAGATCCGGTCTGTGTAACTGACTCCCAAATCCGTCTCAGCCATTTTTGTCGAGCCACATTTAGTCTTTTCTCAATTTTGACAGATGACTTCCATGCCTGACATGCATATGTAGCAGTTGGAATGACGATTGTGCTGAGGTGTATTTTTGTCGAGTCCAATGGCTTGGCTAGTCCAAATAGGCTGCAGCCTTTGGAAAATGCTCCCTGCCTTTCCTATTCGGCACGCTACATCATGGTAAACATCCCCATCGTTTGTTATGACGCTGCCAAGGTACGTGAACTTTAAAGAGAGCGTCAACCTATTTCTCTCAAAAAAGTATAATGAGTACAATGAGGACTAATTCAGCTTATACCACCACATCAGTCAAGTAATATTTCTTTCCCTTTTTTGATACCAAACAAAATAATTAATAGCCCATAGTAAATCAACTAATTGTTGTTGTTTTTCTTAAATTGATTTTTGTGTTGTCTGGTAAAATAAATAATTATAAAAAATTTCAGCTTCATCCTAGATTGGGTGCCGGAGAAATAAAATGTAAAATCTTTTTACCGGACAGATAGACAGACAGACAGTGGGAGTTGATATCAGTTTTGGAAAAATGAAAAAGACATGACACCCTCGCTAACTGTGGGCAGAGAAACAGATGAACTTCACATGACCTGCACCAAGGTCTAAAAGGGGAACTTACTTACTTTATAAATTATTATATACAGTTACAATTGGGTTGTGGGTTAAGATGAACACCCCAAACCTGTGCCACTGCCACTCATTTTACCACTTGACTCTATTGGTGCTGTAAACAACGATTAGCAGAAGTAAAATGATTAAATATGTTGTTGTTTTTGAGTTGGCAGCTTGTTGACGCCATTCTAATCTTTCATTTATCTTACGAAAGTCTCATTCTATAATAAAAGTGTGTTCAAAGAAACTCCCCCTGCTACAAATCTAGTTGGACGCAAAACACATTGCTCAAAGCAGTGGCGAACCCAGGGGTAGACGAATTTATGCAAACATTTGAAGGGTTAAAAGGTAGCTATCTAGTTAGATGTGACAAATAAAGTATACAGCTTATTTAGTTTGTTGTTTCATATTTGAGAATGATCAGGCAGCAAGGAACAGCCAAGCCCCTTCAGCCTTTGCCCAAAAATACTTTAATACAAAGCAGCTACCTGTGAGAAAATGATAGCCCTTAAGTGAGCCAAACGGTATACATTTGAATATTACAAAACGTCAATCCATTGCAAGAACTACGTTATGCAAAGAAATAGTACAAGCACTGATCACCTGAAACAAATAGCGCCGACAAAAGAGCGTTCATTGTTTGTTCACGCCAAGCACTAGTGTTATTACATACAGCGCTTATGTCTATAGAACGTCTTAAAATGTATTTCACATTAGTAAACAAATATTTAATTAGTCATCTTCTTATTACTCAATTTACAGTTTAAAAAGAAAATGTGTTTCACATTGAAAGATATAGATCTAGTTCTGTTACCATCAATTATTGATTCATCAGTAGATATCAACTTGGCAATGTATCAGTAACTATTATATTTATTGACCAATACTCTGGGTTTTCTCTGAACAGGCGAGGAACGAACTAAGACATAAATTATGTCCATTTCAGCATTATTTGCTTAGTCTGACTACAGAGAACAGCTTTATGTCATAGCATTTCGTCTTGGAACAAATTCTCACTATTTGTTTTAAAACCTTTTTCAATCCATCTAAATCTAATTGTTTATTGACATATTTGACACTTCTCAGTAGATCAACATTGAAAGGTATTCAAGATGTAACATTAAATAGGGAGGCCCCCCCTCCCCCCCCCCCCCAGAGTTCACAGAGCACCCACAAAACGTAGGCCTATACATTGTTTGTGACATCATTGGACCTGGCTGGGGGGGGGGCATAGAAGATGGCAGGTACAAGTCACGAGTTCTGGATGGTCGGAATGACAAGAAGTTACACGAAACACTGGCTGAAAGGAAAAACAAATTGTGCCGTAATGCAAGAAACTGAAAAACAAATTGTGCCGTAATGCAAGAAACTGAAAAACAAATTGTGCCGTAATGCAAGAAACTGAAAAACAAATTGTGCCGTAATGCAAGAAACTGAAAAACAAATTGTGCCGTAATGCAAGAAACTGAAAAACAAATTGTGCCGTAATGCAAGAAACTGAAAAACAAATTGTGCCGTAATGCAAGAAACTGAAAAACAAATTGTGCCGTAATGCAAGAAACTGAAAAACAAATTGTGCCGTAATGCAAGAAACTGAAGAACAAATTCTTGTAAAAACAAACAAACAGTTTTATTATTTACTCACACATACACACACTGCGGCGTACAGAAGAGAGGGATGGTGGGGCAGCCGCCCAGGCGCCGGAGAGTACCGGAGAGCCAGAGAGCACGTGCGCCATATATTGATATCAAAACACTACATAGAATATATTTCTGTCGCTACGTTCGTTAAATTCAATTAAATTCGGACCCTGAATACGCCACAGTTCACTCGTACTATTTTTTGAGGACTTAACTAAAAATACTTTAATTCTGTACTTTATTTAATATACTATAGAGAATGCATACAGGACCAGGACTTCATCAATAAGTCATTAATTAATTTTTTACAAGCAATTAATTGGAATAAATACAGAGGGTTTAGAATGCAAGATAGATGTTGGGCAGAATGAGAAAGTTCTCATTATTTGTTATTGTCCCTTTTTTTTTTTAGATCATCTGATAATTTGTGGGTGAACTCAATGTCTTTGATACTGTTTCTCTAAAGTGATATTTCTAGATCGAAGGTTTGAACAACACTGTCAGAAGACAAAAAGAAGCTGCTGCATTTAAAATTAGCAAGTTATCAAATATTGTGAAATCAGATTTTCTATAGCTTTTATTGTTGGTGTTTTTTTTTGTGGTTGTTTTTGTTGGTGGTTTTTGTTTCGATCATAGCATGATAGACGGACAGACAGACTACACACAGCTATTATCGGTTCTTTCCCTTGCGGGAGCCGCTAGAGACAAAATGGGTTGTTGTCTAGAACAAAATTATTTTAAACTTTTTGAAATATTTTAAACATATTTGTACGATTTGTGAATAGCATCAAATAGAAACAAAGCAGATGCCCACATAACTAATCAATGAGAAATTGCCCATAACAAAAACCTGCGAAAAAAATGTCCACATAACACTGACTACGGAGAAAGTGGCCACATAACACTAACCACGGAGAAAGTGACCACATAACACTAACCACGGAGAAAGTGGCCACATAACACTAACCACGGAGAAAGTGACCACATAACACTAACTACGGAGAAAGTGACCACATAACACTAACTACGGAGAAAGTGACCACATAACACTGACTACAGAGAAAGTGGCCACATAACACTAACCACGGAGAAAGTGACCACATAACACTAACTACGGAGAAAGTGACCACATAACACTGACTACGGAGAAAGTGGCCACATAACACTAACCACGGAAAAAGTGACCACATAACACTAACTACGGAGAAAGTGACCACATAACACTAACTACGGAGAAAGTGAACACATAACACTAACTACGGAGAAAGTGGCCACATAACACTAACTACGGAGAAAGTGACCACATAACACTAACTACGGAGAAAGTGAACACATAACACTAACTACGGAGAAAGTGGCCACATAACACTAACTACGGAGAAAGTGGCCACATAACACTAACTACGGAGATAGTGGCCACATAACACTAACTACGGAGAAAGTGACCACATAACACTAACTACGGAGAAAGTGTCCACATAACACTAACCACGCAGAAAGTGGCTACATAACACTAACCACGCAGAAAGTGGCCACATAACACTAAATGCACACATAACCATATGGCAAATTCGAAACTAATACGGGCCAATTGATAAGTATACAATTTCATAATATCTTTCCCTTCAAAGAAAGTCTTTCAATGATATGAGAAATAAGTATCTTAACCTTAAATATGTCTTGTAGTAAAAACGTGTTGTATAGCCGCAGATGTATAATTCTCTGCTAGATAAATGTTCATGCTGTGAAATCTATTTGTCCAGCAAAGTTTCAAGGTAAAACTCAAACATTGACAAGATAAAAAGAACTGGAGCTACAACAAGCAATTGCATTTTTTTTGTGTGTTATTCCTAAAACTCGTTTAGTCTGTCTCTAAATTTACAAATATTTATTCTAACAGTTCAAATAAATTTATCGTTTAATAGCTTTACGACATTGTCTTTGGTTTGAATTGTAATAGAGGAGAGGCAACACTCAGTATGTCTTCAAAGTAAAACATTCAATACGTGCATTCCTTCCCTTGGCACGACTGTCCTATCAGTGGTTCAAAGTCCTGTGTTGTCCGGGTCTGAACAATAAGCGCACAACGGAAGACGGTGACACAAAACATTTTCTAGTGGAGAGCATCACCACTGTGTGACACAGAATGGGAAGCACTACGGCCTATCTGAAGCACTACAGCCTATCTGAGGCACTACAGCCTATCTGAAGCACTACAGCCTATCTGAAGCACTACAGCCTATCTGAAGCACTACAGCCTATCTGAAGCACTACATCCTATCTGAAGCACTACAGCCTATCTGAAGCACTACATCCTATCTGAAGCACTACAGCCTATCTGAAGCACTACAGCCTATCTGAAGCACTACATCCTATCTGAGGCACTACAGCCTATCTGAAGCACTACAGCCTATCTGAAGCACTACATCCTATCTGAAGCACTACATCCTATCTGAGGCACTACATCCTATCTGAAGCACTACATCCTATCTGAAGCACTACAGCCTATCTGAGGCACTACAGCCTATCTGAGGCACTACAGCCTATCTGAAGCACTACAGCCTATCTGAAGCACTACAGCCTATCTGAGGCACTACATCCTATCTGAAGCACTACATCCTATCTGAAGCACTACAGCCTATCTGAGGCACTACAGCCTATCTGAGGCACTACAGCCTATCTGAAGCACTACAGCCTATCTGAAGCACTACAGCCTATCTGAGGCACTACAGCCTATCTGAAGCACTACAGCCTATCTGAAGCACTACATCCTATCTGAGGCACTACAGCCTATCTGAAGCACTACAGCCTACCTGAGGCACTACAGCCTATCTGAAGCACTACATCCTATCTGAAGCACTACAGCCTATCTGAAGCACTGCGGCCTATCTGAAGCACTACAGCCTATCTGAAGCACTACGGCCTATCTGAACAACTACAGCCTATCTGAAGCACTACGGCCTATCTGAAGCACTACAGCCTATCTGAAGCACTACGGCCTATCTGTAGCACTATGGCCTATCAATAGCACTACGGCCTATCTGTAGCACTGCAGACTATCTGAAGCACTACGGCCTATCTGAGGCACTACAGCCTATCTGAAGTACTACAGCCTATCTGAAGCACTACAGCCTATCTGAAGCACTGCGGCCTATCTGTAGCACTACGGCCTATCTGAAGCACTACAGCCTATCTGAAGCACTGCGGCCTATCTGTAGCACTACGGCCTATCTGTAGCACTGCAGACTATCTTTGAATCCCTTACAATTTATTGTGTTTATTGTATGAGAAGTATATGACCAATAATAACTAGTGGGAAAATATCCAGAAAGTTCGTTTCTAACAATCAATATGCCAGGGAAACGCAACGACTTTGAGCGCTAGCGTAAAAAAAATCGTAACAACGTTGTAAATCTACAACGTAAATCTTTTTTTTTAGAGCCTTTAGAAATAAGCTTATGGTTTTCTTTTGCGCTAGTTCTCACTGAGCTGGTTTCACCTCTGATCATATACAGGAGAAGACAACTCATTGAACGATTAAGAACACAAAATAATGTAATTTGAAGAACTGAAGTTTTTAAATAATGTATTCTACTTTCAAGCATATACCTAAGGTCGTCCTTTCCACAGCTTACTTCATATTTATTATCTGCTGTCTATTTACATAGTCTTCTACCTTTATATATACAAACCTATTATACATATAAACTGAGAGTGTACAGATTCACTGTGTGTATATCGGAACATATCATACATTGATTTATTTTTGGAGTCAGAATGTCCATGTGGTAAAGTTCTTAGCTTCCGAACCTGGGTCCTGTGTTGAATCTAGGTGAAGACTGGTATTTTGAATTTCGGGCGCCCCTGAGTCCACCCAGCCCCAACGGGTACCTGACATTAGTTGAGGAACAAGTAAAGGCGGCTAGTCGTTGTGCTGACCACTTGACCACCCTTTTTTACCGTGGGTCACAGAAACAGATGACTTTTACAACATCTGCCCTGTAGATTGCAAGGTCTCAAAGGGGAACATGATACATTTTAAGATGGTTGTATTAGTAGGCCTCCATTTATGCTTCAAGCATCCCCTAATCCAATTCACCTAGATAGAAAGTTCTTTAAGGACATGCAGATACAGAATGAAAGGATGCTGACTGAGGACATGCAGATACAGAATGAAAGGATGCTGACTGAGGACATGCAGATACAGAATGAAAGGATGCTGACTGAGGACATGTAGAT